>NC_079431.1:5392358-5429858 GCF_026213295.1 Gadus chalcogrammus
GAGTAATGTTACCGCTTGTGTTTTTTAACTGTTATGATGATACAATAAGGACGGCAGCTGAGAAGTAATGTGTTTGTATGCGAACACCCTGTTAAAATGTCCTTCACTCTGTCCGTTAAAACGATCAGGGGGAAAAAGGGAAGAAAAAAGAGAAAAGTGGAAGGAGTGTTCCCAGTGTAATCAGAATAGTTTGCTCTGTATAGAAGCACAGACTGTGGCACCTTGTGCTAAAGGTGTTCCTACTCAATTATGATATGGGAACCCTCGAACAAATAGAGCTATCACTGCAAGAACTGAAGCCAGACATCTTCACAATCACTCAGCCCTGCCCTCTGGGACCTAGATAAAGAGAGGCAGAGAGGGAGATCGAGAGAGAGAGAGAGAGAGAGAGAGAGAGAGAGAGAGAGACAGAGAGAGAGAGGGAGCAAGAGAGAGAGAGAGCGAGGGAGAGGGAGAAGGAGAGAGAGAGAGCGAGAGAGGGAGAGGGAGGGAGAGACAGAGAGAGAGGGAGAGAGAGAGTGGGAGAAAGAGAGAGAGAACAGTTCAAACAATGTGGAAGAATTTTACAATCTCAGCATGTCCTTCCTTCGACATGTCTTCAGGGTGCCGGCAGAACAAATGATGGCATTTATTTGAGAAAATTGTTTCAGAAAATTCCTACAAAATAACTTAATGTAAACTAATAACAAACCACCCACACACATGCACACTCGAGCGCAAATGATCAACCAAACTTGCACACCCACACACACACACACACACACACACACAAACACACACACACACACACACACACACACACACACACACACACACACACACACACACACACACACACACACACATACACACAGCACAGTGCTGAACAAACAAAATCCTTCTTCATGTAAACAGATGAACAGTGAGATTCGAAATACAGACTGAGTTTGATTCCTATGGTCATACACATAATGTCACCGCCATTACCACCATGGCTATAAACCACAGGCTAACCCTCTGTGTGTGTGTGGTGTGTGTGTGTGTGTGTGTGTGTGTGTGTGTGTGTGTGTGTGTGTGTGTGTGTGTGTGTGTGCGTGTGTGTGCGTGTGTGTGTGTGTGTGTGTGTGTGTGTGTGTGTGTGTGCGTGTGTGTGTGTGTGTGTGTGTGTGTGTGTGTGTGTGTGTGACTGATTTCCCCATCCCTGAGGCGGTTGCAATAGAGCCAGACCAACGGACAGGAGCTAGCGATGCTAATTTTGTAATTAAAACGGATGATCCGATGACCACACGCGAGCCCATCCCTCCCTCCCTCCCTCCCTCCCCCCTTCCCTCCTACACACACACACACACACACACACACACACACACACACACACACACACACCACATCCACCCACTGCACAATATGACGTTAAAGTGGCCCGCCGTGATTGATAACGCTCGTCAATATCTTTCATTTCGGGAGCGCGAGTCAAATGACAACTGGTTGTCATTGACTGAAAGCAATCTTTTTAAAAGGGGGGAGAGCCTTTGCTAAGTATCAGATGGAAATGATTCCTCTGTCTGCTTGGGTGTCACTGGCTGCAGGAGCTTTATTGATTGGGCTTGAATATATTGCAGCCGCAGTAGTAACAGCTGCTGGTAATGTCTCTCTGTCTCTCCTTCTGCTCCTCTCTCTTCTCGCCCAGGGTGCTTGCTGCACTGCAGTTTATTGTTATGTGTGATCGGTGTGCACACACTCGCTCACTAACAGACACACACACATCCACACACACACATACACACACACACACCATTGTGTGTGTGTGTGTGTGCGACGTACGCTTATTGAGAGTGATGTGCGACAAATGTAAAGTGAGCCCGGTTCCGACCCAGATTAGAGATGCGCACACTGTGTGCTAATGCATCCCGAAGGCTTGGCCATCTCGCCCTCCCTGGCCATGTGGATGATTGTGTTAACTAAAGCCGCCATTGTATCGCCCCCCTCCCCCCCACCACCCCCCCCCCCCAACCCCAGCCCCCATCCCCCATCCCACCTCGGCGCTCTATATTCCACATTATCAAGCACAGGGATGTTGGCATGGGCTGCGAAAGGTCATTTACTGTAATGAGATTTGCCACATGCAAGCATATGGCTTGATTATAGCCCCTGTTCGTTAACATTTTCAGCCTCCCCAAACCCCCGCCCCCCCCCCCCCCCCGAAAAAAAATAAAAAGACAAAATGGATGACTACTATGTGGGGGGTTGCGGTCAAATGGGTTTAGCATTTTCGTCTGTAAAATGAAGTGTTTTCTATTTTCCTGAGGTATCCGGCACGGTAGAGATGATTGATCTTCCAATTTTCCTAAGGAATGCGTGCCATTAGTGATGGGAATGTATATTGTCTGACAAAGTTCCCTAGCCTAGTTTATTTTGTGCTTTGTACACCAGCGTCTTCCTCATATTTTCCAACACATGTTACACACCAGTGGGTTTTCTTTTTGTTTGCGGAGGCAATTTTGTTACCTCATCAAAACGAAAGGTTTTCTTATCGTTAGGCTCTATCACGTTAAGACAACCAAGGAGAAACGGGATGTGCCCATATGAATCACTGCATGCTGTGTGTGTGTGTGTGTAACCCTTAATTATGCCAATGTAATCACACACACACACACACACACACACACACACACACACACACATACACACACACACACACACGCAAGTGTACATACACACACACTCACACATGAGGTGAATTAGTTCCTGATCTATTGATGCATCCGATTGATGTTGTCTTGAGTGCTAAGCACATTGATTGAAGTTCCGTTTGACAGTGAATATAAATGTCGAATGCGGGAATACTTATTTATGTGCGTAACGTATAATCTCAGCTCTCCTCTGCATGTAATCATGCGAGCGTGCGTGTGTGTGAGTGTGTACACTTGTATGTTTAACAAAGGCAAGATGTTTGCTCTATTATCAACATTAACCGAGTAAACACACACACACACACACAAACTTCAAAGTTGTATTCAATGACACGGAGGGGCTGTGGGTGGCTACATCAAAGCTCACTACCTTCCCCCCCCCCCCCTCCCCCCCTTTAATGAGAAACAGGACTCGCCAGCCTTCACTGAACTCACCATCTGTGTGTGTGTCTGTGTATGTGTGTGTGTGTGTGTGTTTGTGTGTAATTATGTGTGTTTGTATGAGTTGCATGCATGCGTGTGTACCTGTGTGTGTCTATGTGTTTCTTGTGTTTGGTTTGTGTATCGGTGTGTGTGTGTGTGTGTGTGTGGGGGTTCATGTTTTTAACTGTTGGTGTGTTTTGGGCTGTTTGTGTGTGTGTGTGTGCGCGAGTCCTTGCATGTGTGTATGTGTGTGTGTATGCAATCATGTGTGTGTGTGCTCGCTGTGTGTGCGTGTCCATTTCCGAATGCACACAGGCTTGTTCATCTGTGTGTGTGTGTGTGTGTGTGTGTGTGGGGGGGTTTTTGTACCAAGTAGATCCCCAACCCCCTCCCCACTAAGTGCCAATGTCAGTCCGCACAAGCAAAAGGAGAGGCCGTCTTTACATGTGATCCACGATATCACACGGTCGCGCTGCTGATGTCCTCCAGTGTCACGTGTTAGCGTCAGCCACCGCCGTCCACACTTTTACACCTAGCCACTCATTTCCTTCCCGCCGGGACTCAGCCGGCGCCGATCCCACTTATGACCACAACAAAGCGGCCGCCATGTGTGTCTCACCTTCGCTGGCGAAATACGCACACAATATGCGTGGGTCTTTTTTTAGTTTAGTTTTTTACAAGCGCAATTAGAAGGCAAAAACTGAAATTGTTTTTGGGGTTTTCCTTTTACAGACGGCACATGTGTTGCGCCATCCACTTAACGGACCCCAACTGTAAATCTGTAAACGGGTACCGTTCAGTCTGATAGATCAGAAGAGAGAAAAATGGCCCTCCCACGAAAGAAAAAAACGACGTCCACGCCACGAATACCAAGGAAAAAACAAATGAAAGGGCTTAACGCCCGACGCAAATCAGCGCTTTGTCTTGCTCAGTCCAATGTGAGGGATAACTAGCAGTGTTTGTGTGACAACAGTATTTCAAACCGTCGCGTTGTTCGTGAGCTCAGAGCCTCCCAAACAAAGACAGATAGGCTTTAAACAAGTCATTTAATTAGCACCGGATCCCAGGCTTTCGGCTGTGCCAACCAATTATACATTCCTCAGGCATGTGCAGGTCCTATTTCACAGGGACAGCGAGGTGGGGGACAGCGGGGAGAGAGGGGGGAGGGTGGAGGGATGTCCTCTCTCTCCCTCCGTTCCTTACAGTACATCTCCTCTCCTTTCCCCGCCCTACGCTTTTCCATTTAAGAGAAGGTAAATAGCCCAGACAGACAGCTTCATTAGCCGGCGTCTGAAGAGCGCGCGGCCGATTGTCGCTTAAATAGTGCGCTTTTTACTGCAGGCGAAGGCGACGACCTCTGATCAATTACAGCTGACGTTATTGTTTGTCAGGAGGTTTCTTTTTTTTTTCGCCTTTTCTTTGCTTTTTTCCTCCTGGACAGAGAGGGTAAGAAACGAGATCAGGTCTGAGCTTTGGCTAGAAATGTAATCTCCACCCCCCCCTTCTCCCCCACTTTCTCTCCCGCCTGCTCTTCTCTATTTGGTTCTTTGGCTGCACAAACAATAAATCATTCAGCTGAAGAGATAATAAAGTGCCAAGTTGAAGCTAGTTTAATTTTTGTCAGGGGAAATCTGTCCACCACGGATTTAAGAAGAGAGAACGTCTCTGGCTGCTGCTGCTGTCGCGGCAGCTCCACACTCATTGACAATCTCTTAGTTTATTCCTGCACGCACTAAAGCACTACTGTAAGATCACCATCAACATCACATCACAAGGAGTTCCAGAGCGTTATGTCGCCGTTAAAATGAATTAATGCTTTTAATCATTTTAAAAGATTCATCATTCAACCCCCATTCGTTTTTTTTTTTTGTTTTTTTGGTGGTGAAATATCCAAACGAGGGGCTTGTGTGTGTGGTTTCCCTGATGTGTCTGTTGTAAGAGCTTTTTAATCACGCTGTTACCGAGGGCTGTTTTAATTCAATAGTCGTCCATGATTCAGATCTTTGCTTATCCATGCATGAACTCCGGAGCACTGCGGAACATAATAGCTGAGCTGTTTATATTGGTATTAAGTGATTTGTAGTTTTAATGATGGTAAATAGGAGTTCACCTTTCTAGGTCCCTGAGGCTTTTTCTTCAGGTAAATTACATTGAATGCAATATGTTTATGCCCTTCAAGGGGGTATTGGCTCTTGGGAATTCTGTTCTCATCATAGCTGAACTTTTGTAGGGGAAGTAAACACAGAACGTTTTTTTTTCTATAACATTTTCTTTTTTTGTTATTTGCCTCTTGGATTAACTACATTACATCAGGATGACAAAAGGCCCTTTGAAGTTTTGAAGGATGTTTCTTTGTTGTTATATTACAAGAAAATGTGTTGCAAATTCTAAAGTGCAAAACACTGCTAAACAAATGGGGATTAAATGTCACCGAATGTGAGATTGTTTTGACACGCGGTGTATCGCTAGCCCATGTTAGATTACAGCTTTGTCCCTTAATTGCTTGTGCCTTCCCCTCCTACAAGGATAACTGCATGGAATGGAAGAAGACACAAAAAACAGCACAAAATAAAATGTAAAACAGTCTACCAATTTGCAGCAAGGCCAGACGCCCTGAAAGCATCCAATCTCCCTCCACCTGCCGTCTTTCAGCGCTTAATAAAAGGGATTTGCCGTACTCTTGTTGGCCTGTGACACATTCCTTTACAGTGGGACTGAATGGGCCTTTTATGACAGAAACATTGCTTTGGCATAGAGCGACTTGAAAAGCGAGGGGAGGCTGGCCAAACGCCGAAAGTGAGACTAATACCTCTTAAAGTGAACAAGAGGGCAAAACAGTGTCCCCCTGACAAAGACAGACGTTTCCTTCAGGTGGAGATTGTGTCTATCACGGAGGCGCGGTGCCTAGATACACTCCCAGCGCAGCGAGTGTGTGACCGGGCGATGGAGGGTGCAGATGAATTAGAATGACAACGTAGTAGTTGTATTGGATTATTTGACATTGGCTGTACGTGTGAGCCGTACTCTTGGCTGTGCGCTCGCGTGCGCCCCCCCCCCCCCCCCCCCCCCCCCCTCCCGCCGCCGCCGCCGCCGCTGAGGCTGAGTAAGTGGGTACCTCCGCCCTTTAAAGAAGAGGGATCACTATCCTTATCCAAGGACCTGAGTGGCTTTGAAAGGTAGATATGTACGCCATAGTCCTCCGCGGCGCGTAAGCACTCCCCACGATCGGGATCTCCATGGTGTTTTTTTTTCCACTTTCTTTTCCGTCTTTCTCTCCTGTTTTAATTGAGCTCAGCCCAAGTGAGCGGTAATTGATTCAGACCGCGGGCCCGGGGAACGGCGACCATGGCAAGGTGACGCCCGCCTTCCGCCTCCCTTTAATCTCGCTCGCTCTCACCCTCTTTCTGTCTCTCTGTGTCGTTCAGATTGTTTTTTCGAAATACTTGGCCACTGTGAAAGGGTGCGTGCCATCTTTCTTATGGAAATCAATGGTTCCCTTTTTTTCTGGGACCGAGGTAAAGGAACGACGAAGAGAGACAGAGAGAGAGAGAGAGAGGTGGGATAGAGAGAGAGAGAGAGAGAGAGAGAGAGAGCAGCGTGCTTCTCTCATGTCCTTTTTTTCAAACCCAAACCCGCCGTCCTACCCTCTCAGGAGGCAGCACCGTGCGGGCCGCTCTGCCCTTTGGGGCGACTGATGTTTTGTTAAGAGGGAAGCGAGGAGTGCTGTTGTTTTATGGATCCACTTTTTGTAGCGCTGGATTCCCATTCCCCCCTCGTCCTTCTCCTACTCGGTTCTCCCTTTCTTCCTCCTTTTTTATTTTTTTTGTGTTACCTTGAACCGGCCTGCCAAGAAAAAGGGAGGTTGAGAGGACTGTACAAGAGAAGGAAAAGAAAGGGAAATAAAATCACGGCTCCGCTCATTCAGATCCAACGTGTCGGTGCGAGAGTTCTCTTTTAAAGCAAATAGCGAGGGGGGGAAGAACAAGTGGTGATGGAGGAGAGACACCGAATACTATTCCCAGTCACTTTTGATCCTGCAAGTTCAAAGTCCCCCATTGAGAAGAGCTGGGAGAGTAGGAAGCATGGTGGTACAGTTGGGGGGGGGGGGGGGGAGAGGGGGTGGTGGGGTAGTTTTGACCTTCCACGCATGCTTGTGTCCTTTGAAAGTTGGCTTGCTTTCATTAGGCCACTCGGAGGCATGCTACAGTGCTACAGTTTGGCTAACTAGAAACCCCCGTTGGCATCTTTATGGGACTTTTCCTGTTTTTTCCCTCCGTATTTCTTCCGCAAACACTAATGTCTTCGGATTTAGCCAATTAGGCGTCTTTTGCCATGCCGCAATTGAATAATTTAAAACATTTGTAAGATATCTCTGATGTTGGAATGGAATAATTTGTGTGCATATAAAAGAGGAATAAATGCCAATGCTATTATTTAGTTGAAAGTGATTTAACGTATTTCATATTTGCGTTCTCCGCCCCCCTCCCCCCCCCCGGGCCCCCTAAGTCCAGAACACAGACCACCGTAATTAGACTCAATGTGCACTGCCACACTGTGGTGTGACAGTACTTGTTTGTCATTAGTACATATAACTAGTCATTTGGGTAATGACTTCTAGGTTGACTTCTTAATTTTGCATAGACATTTCTTATATGTAAATATTGGGTCAATTTCCATAATGTGCCTTTTTTTTTTTTTATTCCTGGTAGAATAATTGATGCATCTTTAAAGCTGTGTAAACTTTGGTCTTTAAATGGCTGTTTATATAGTTATAACATCAATACCCTTTATTATTATCGCAATTAAATATGTATTATTAACGTATGTTGTGAAATATTTATAATGTCATGTTAACATTGGGCAATATAATGAGAAGCCATTTGTTTTCAATTATTCTGAAATAAAGTAAAGGGTTAGGGTTAAACGCATGATGATGATAATAATCTGTTATTTTTGGAAGTTGATATATTAAAGAGCCCCAACATTGTAGTAATGAATGCAGTAGTACATTAACAGGCAAGGAGTGGACTGTGTATATTCCCTCCCCAGTTGCCTTAGCGTTGCACCTCGCATGTGAGTAATCCCCATCCCCCGGTTGTCCATCTCTGTCTCAGGCCTGGAGCTCCCCTTCATGATGATGCCCCATCCGTTGATCCCCGTCAGCCTGCCGCCCGCCTCCGTCACCATGGCGATGAGCCAGATGAACCATCTCAGCACCATTGCCAACATGGCGGCCGCAGCCCAGGGCCAGAGCCTGCCCTCCAGAATGGTCACCTCTGTGATAAAGGTAGAGCCCAATAAGGATAAACACAGCTCCGTGATGTCACCAATAGGGGAGAGCTAGACTCATTTATAGCGATAATGTATGAAAGATATTGCAAATGTCTGATTATAATGTGTTTCTAAACACTAGCAGTTTGCATGATTTTAGATGATGTTTGGTTGATTTGTCATTTAATAACACTGTCTATACCGTTCAGAAATCATGATATGGAGTCATTGAGACTCCAAATTGACTCCATAATGTCATAAAGATACCAGTGAAGGAATCACATCCTATGTACACCCTATGTTCATCCACACACCTAAAGCAAATAACGAACAGTGAAAAATATATATCAGTTGTTTTTGAGACCGCCGACTGTTACCCAGCCTACGCGATGCTTATGTGGATGGGTTCTACTTTGCGGATGTTGGGGTTCCAGGATCGTGTGCCGGACAGTCCGTCCCCGGCGCCCTCTCTGGAGGACCACAGGAGGCCCGGCAGCCACCCGTCTTCCCACCGGAGCAGCAGCGTCTCCAGCTCCCCGGCCCGCACCGAGAGCTCCTCAGACAGGATACGTACGTAGCCGCCGCGCGCTGGGGGCATCTCACTGTCAGCAGGGCATTAAAGGGGAGGCGGCACGCTAGGCTATTTGCTAATGCTAGGGAGCACTGCATGATGCACGCATGGGTGCTTCAGACGGTGGACACCGTTGGTCTGGAATTCGGGTTCCTCATTGGTCCTAATATGACCAGGCACGTCATTGGTCGAGATTTTCTGCATTTTTCTCATAGTTGATTTTATGATAACGAAGCAGTACACTCACGTATAAATAACCCTATTAGGCAAACTGTGACATTTCCCCTTTAAGGCGAAAAGAGATAGAGGTAGTCATCACAACTCCTCTCTTCCCGTCTCTCTCCCCCCCCCCCCCTCTCCCCGCAGCCGCACACCACAACGGCCTGTCCATGAACCACGCCCTGCTAGGCCTCTCCCCCAACATGCCCCCCGGGCCCAAAGAGGGGGACCTGGCCCACGACATGAGTCACGAAGCAAAGAGGATGCACCATGAAAAAGGTCAGTCCGCCTCCCAAGTTTGACGAAAAGTTAAGATGTCTGGGAGGTAATTTCGCAGACGCTTTAGTCCAAAGCGCCTTGAAGACAGACACCACTAAAGGAGCAGTTAGGGGTAAGTCATTTTGCTCAATGGTGCGCGGAGGATGCATTGAAATTGGTCATCCGTTGAAAGAAAATTGAACAGTCACCTATAACAATATTTACATTGCGATAACACAAGGTAAATACACCTCCATTTCAGGCATTTAACAACACAAGTGTTTATTTCCCATGACTTATTAGTTGGGTCATTGCAATTTGAATATTAAACTCAAACTGTCTCCATCTTGGTCCATCTCTGAGCAGACTTAGTATGAGCTTGACATGAGACCTTGACACTATTACAAGCTCAGCCAAGAAGCCGGTATGTGCCTTTGTCACCTCGGCCATCTTGGTTCCGTGTTGGTTCTCAACGCTAGCTGGGTGGGGGTACTGAATGGGGAATTTCTCATTAAGAGCCAAGATGGCCGCTAGGTGAATAAGGACCATTCTATACCAGACTACACACTGTACTTTTTTATTGTACCCCCTAAAAAAAAGAGTAATTGTAATCTACAAACTACATTTGGGACACGCAGTAATGGAATTTCCTTCCAATATCGTTTGAGGCATATCAAAAAAGAGGCAAAGAACACAAATCAAATGCTGTGGATTAATTATGAAATTAAGCAAATAATAGATTTTTGTATTCTCTGTTGGCTTAGTACTAGGGCATGGGGTGGGCGCGGGTGCACAAAGGGTGGGATGAGGTTGGTAATGATATTAAAACCACAGTGGGAATGACGGGGATGTGTGTTCCCCATTGGTTAAGGCTGTGTGAAGAGCAGTGTTAGACCTCCACTTACTGGGTGTGAAGCAGTGAATAGTAATAATTAGCAGGATCATGAACCAAGTATATGGGTCACAGCCAGTGTAGGTGTGTGTGTGTGTGTGTGTGTGTGTGTGTGTGTGTGTGTGTGTGTGTGTGTGTGTGTCTGTGTCTGTGTCTGTGTGTGTGTGTGTGTGTGTGTGTGTGTGTGTGTGTGTGTGTGTGTGTGTGTGTGTATGCGTGTGTAGGGGTGTGTGTGTGTGCGTGTCTGTGTGCGTGTATATGTGTGAGTGTCTGTGTGTCTATCGGTGTGCATGCGATTGTGTGTCTGTGTGTGTGTCTGTGTGGTGGTGCTTGCATATGACTGTGTGTGTGTGTGTGTGTGTGTGTGTGGGTGTTGGCTAGTGAGTGCATCTATATAGGAGCTGGTGAGTGCATTTACAGAGCATGCATACACATAGATAGGAAAAGATAAACGAAGCCAAGCAGTGAAAGGATGGATTATCCTTTGACAAACACACCAGAAACCCGCAGTATGCGTCTTTATTGGCTAATATCTGGTAAACATCCAAGCTAAACGTATAGTCTGGCCACCGCATTAGCATTAATTCGAGCCGTCGCAAAAATATGTCAGAGGAAATTGGTGCAATTGGAGTCATTTGAAGCGCACACATTCAGGCAACAAACACACGCTGCGTTATGGTGAAAATTGTCCATTCCTGATATGTCACAGGGCTTGATTAGGATTCCAGGCTCTTCAGCATGTGCTCCCGGGGTCTCGGGCTGTGGAAAACATTTTTATAAAATAACCCATTAATGCAGAGGAGTGCAACTAAATTAGTTACCAATTTGCTGAGCATGAATTAATGAAGAGAGCTTCTTCCAGCTCCCACAGTTGTAATTTTCATAATAACCCCGGACCTTTATTTGGCAGGTTGTTTAGTTTTTTCGTTTGAAGGTTTTCATTAGTCTAATGAGGACTGTGCAAGGGCGAGCAGTCAGCACAATTTACATGAGGAAGCTATCATAATAAATGAGGCAATTTGAATAACATGCACAGGTTTATGCAGCGACATAAGAGAGATTGTAGCAAGTCGGATCCAGAGGTAACCAATACATTAGATACAACTAATAACCAAAGTAATTCCAATAAAAGCTCTTAAGTGAAGGAAATAAAATTAATGACATATATATATATAATTATATAATAATATATCTGTATCTATTGAACAGTAATGATATGATACATGGTGCATTAGATTAATAAAGTAAATGGCGTTCCCATTGTGTGAAGGCGTGTGGAACGCGGCGGCGTTCCGACGGTTTGTTTATGGCGAGCATTTTAATTAGGCTCGCTCAACGCATCAGTTTGTTTAGACAAATGAGATAACATTCCAGTGGTTTAATGATATCCCTCCACTTGTTTGATCTTTATGATCCTGGGTAGAACGCTAGATTAATCCCATGCAATACACTCTGAGAGGGGGGCCCACAGCCAGGCATAATGGGGGGTTTGCTGTGTGCCTAACCCCCCCCCCCCCCCCCCCCTCCACACTCCTAACCACATACACACACACGCACACACAACCGCACACTCCCATTGCCCCCCCTGTCCCCCAGCTCCTATGGATGCTAGTTAAACAACGCAAACACCTCGGAGACCGTAACGTCGCACACGGCATCGAATTCCGTCCAATCAGCGGCCTGCGTCTTTCTCCTGCTCATCTCTGTTGATGAAGGACAAAGACGGCTGTTTGTTGTTGGGAAGAAAATAAGAAATAAATAAAAAACGTTTCAGAAGTTGTGTCACCGGTGCAGAGTAACCAGATGGTGGTTGTTTTTTAGTTTTTTTTGATAAACTGGGGGGGTGAGGGGGGATTATTCCTTGAACTTGATTAATATTTGTCCAAATTTTGCGCGAAAATAGAAGAAAGATCGGATGATGTTTGAGGGGGGAAAAAAGAGTGGTAAAAAAGCTAACTGTCATCTCACATGTGACTAATTGAATTGCTTCAAACAGAAAGTGTGTGCCAAAGCTTTAGACAAGCCTCTGTCTTATGAAACAGCAGGTAGCTGGCAAACAAGGAGACGTTTGGAAAAAAAAGTGGCACGGAAGCCTTTGGCTGTAAACTCACTTTGGACATCAAACACTTGACATTATTTTATTTCCTCAGGGAAAAGGTGTTTCAAACGCAAGCCATATGCATGAACGTCGAACGTTCATGTGTGCGTAGTAAGTGTATCAGTTAAACACCATGTGGCAGATTTTATGAAAAATACTTAAGGCCTACGGCGAATTTCAGCACTTGTTTTCTTCAGTCACACATGCCAGCATTCTTTCCTCCCTTGGGAAAGAGAAATGTATGACTGGGAAGTCAGGAGCTAACACAGTTTGTAAACTTGAGGCTGCAAAGCATATGCCGAGTGTGACCCACTGTTAAAGCAACGTTGGCAAATACCCGGGTTTAAACGATATATATATATATACGCCTTTGGACATGTGTTAATAATGTCCCAACCTTCCATTTGCACCAATGGTTGGTGATTGTGGTTAATATGTCACCTAATGCGTGGAGGACTCAAAAGTCCTCGCCTCTGGGCTCTCCATTCATTCATTTACTACACGGCTGTGAAGAAGACAACGATTTTTTATTCCCTTTTTGAGAACGAAAAGGATTCAGTCCTGGCTCTCTCGCCAATGCCTTCAGGGCCAACACGTTGTGTACCTGTTTGCAGTCCTGCCTCGCTGCTTCCATGATTGAGCGGCAGAGGAAACAGGATCACGGTCCACAGCTGGATAAGGGATACACATCTTCCACTTGCTGCTGTCGGGAAGCCGTTGTAGAGTAGAGGAATAGGGGGAGGAGTATAATGCTCACAAATCAAACTTAAGATGACTATCTAAAGTCTGATGGCAGACCAGCTCAAATCTGGATGAACGGGAGGTTTCACTTTCTTTCTCTTCACATTTGTATCCAACACATGCGGGAATCTGTGAGTGCGTAATTGGCAAACCCATGCCCGGCCAGAAGTAGTAAACCCTCAAAAGGTGTTTGAAAAGGTTGCAAATCAACACCGTGTGGACTGGCCACTGTAGAAAGACTGGCCATTTCTGAAAGCCTCTTGACGTTTCTGAGGTCCAGCCCAGGCTCTGTGCCGTCTCCCCCTCTGAAGTTCTGCTTTCATATTGTTGGACTGCTGGATCAGAGACGAGGTAAGGAGAAAGATAAAAGCTTTAGAAAACAGCCTTTGTGGCCCTTTTTAGTTGTGGCTTGCATATGCACATGTAACGATAATAAAACATATTCCAAAGGCCTTTTGCATCGACGAAGAAGTACCACCGTCGGTTTCTTCTCGAAGTTTCGGTCGGATGATGCACTGACGTTGATGGGCATCCCTGTATGTGTATGCTATCATTAAAAAAAAGCTTGATATGTTCACCGTAAGCTTCTTCCCGCTCTCTCATCTTGCTGACTTTAATGCATGGTGTTGTGTTCGTTCCTCCCAATGTCCTTGGCGTTTTGCGGGGCTTCAAACGCACTGCTGACTACCTGACTTTTTCTTTTGCCGAAGTCGGGATTCAAGATCATTAGCCATCACAGGGCCAAAAATGTGACTTGGCAGACAATAATGCTTTATGATCAAACAACTTGTCAGTGCGTCCCCGTCGAAATGAAAGAGTGCAAAAAAATAATTCAATAGAGGATCAATCAAATTTCGCCCCGGCCCGTGTGACAAAGATTGCTGATAGTGCAGAAAGGGGGCAATTCCTCCAGGACACACGAGTTCATTTGGATATTTGTTCTCCCCTCCTCATGAATGTTCCATCGCGTGACACCATCTCCTGCTAATCACATTTCAAGCAAAAAAAAAGAGCAAAGGGTGGAGGGGTTAGAGTGGGGGGACAGGGAGGTGGTGCTGTTGGTGCTGGTTGAGCTGGTGGCGGTGTGGGGGGAGGGATGCTTTTAGGGACGTTGAAAAGAGAGAGGTTCTTTTTAATCTTTGAAATGCCTCAAAAGTGACAGAATGCTTTCTCTTGCCAAGACGCGGCCCGGGATGGGGAGATAAATATGCTGTGGTCAGCTAAGTGTATCTCGTGAGCAGAGAGGCAAATTTAATAATGCATTATCATTCACTGGCGAAGGTGAAATCTGTCTGTCCATCAGGGGGGGCCGGGGCCTGTTTCATGTTACCCTTCGTTGGGAAACGAACAAGTGCTTTCCTCAGCCTTACCGAGAGATGCTCGCTAGGCACTAGTGCTCTGCTATACATGTCAGTTGTGGGGGGTGTCAGGGGGAAAAAAAACAGAATGCTAAAACATATCTGTGATCAAAGGCGGTTTCCATTGACCGGACCGGGAGACGTTTCGTCAGCACAAAGGCTTGTTTCCAAATAGAATCAACGGGTGGACACGAGTTTGAAAATAATTTGAATTTCCGCTTTAATTTTATTCCCTCTTTTTTTCTCTCTTCGGACATCAGTGGAGGTATTTTACATATCTGAGCATCTGCTATTATGCAGATTACGGGAAGCATATTTACCCCCAAATGCCCTTGGACAACAACATTAAACAATTATGAAGACAATGCTGGATAAATTTGCGATTCAAAACAATACATATCTTACCGGTGGCAATCGGCTTGACCCTGAATATGTATTTCTGTATTTTTTTTCAGAGACATTCCGTTGGTGTATAATTTTCATATTTACATGTAAACAGTAATTAAGTGATGCTGCGAACATGCCAAGGCCGGCCTCTGCCAAGGTAAACACCAGTGCTAGCCGTTTGCCACAGTCCATCATGTTTACAGACTTGCAGTACCCGGTGCTATTTGTGTGCTCTTTCTTGGCAAGGCCCATAAAACAGGACCAATTGGGGGCCAGCGCGAGTGGCGCGCCTCTTATCGTCTTGGCAGTCTGCAGGCGGACTTGAGGACATTGGGAGTCAAACCTTTAAATTTTCACTCTACAATAATTACGCTGCTATACTTGAGCTTTTATATCCTTTTACTGGGAAAGTAAATCATTCCTAATAAAGAGGGGGAGAATAGTGTGGGGAGAGAGACTGAGACCGAGATGTTGAGGGAGAGAAAGAGAGAGAGAGAACGAAGGGGAAAAGTGGTTGAGGACTAATTCTCTCCACCGCCTCTCTCTCTTTCAGCTCGATTCTGGGGATTTTTTTTCCCAAAGCCTTTCACTTCCACTATTCCAGTCACCTTGACTTTGCAGCACGCGCCTTATAGAGTATTGCTTATCCTGCCTAACCCCATCCTGTCAATTAGCTGTTTAAAAATTAATCTCTTTAACTGGAAATACCATGCCAGCTTTCTTCCCTCTGTAAATGAAGTGTTATTAATTCACACAGTGCAAAGCCAACGCCATGAATAATGTTATCAAACGAGATTTCCACACGTTTAACAAGTCCTTCCCATTAAAACCCCTTATGTATTTTTATAACTGTGAAACCAGGGCCGCTAATGGATTTGCATCCATTTTTATTCGGGGGAGTGGGTGTTGGAGGGAGGGGGGGGCTTGGGTGGGTGGGGGGGCTTGGGTGGGTGGGTGGGGGGGGCTTGGTGGGTGGGTGGGTTGGCGGCGGGGACCTGACTCGCCGACGCTGCCGCAGAGCGATTGCTCCTAAGCCGGGGCCCTCTTAAAGTTTACATTTTCCCATTTCCTCTTTTGTTCTCTCACCTCCGTTTAAAAAGCAGCTCAGTACATCCATCCCTGGATTAGCGCCAGGCGCCGCCGCTGACAGCCGCTCGCCGTGGCAACAGCGCGCCACGGCCTCTCCCTGTAGGGTTACCGCGCCAGGCGGTGACACCCGCGGTTTGCGCTCACTCGCGCCGGTGGGGGTGGGGGTGGCCCTCCCCATACAAATCCAGCGCATATAGATCCGGCTCCGACGGCGGGAAAGGCCAGGGCTATCTGGCCCGGCACGGCATCTCGCGGCTAATGCTTGCTCCGTTAAGTAACCTGGTGATTACTAGGAGGATTTTCCTTCCTTCCTTCGTCGGTGTGTTTGTTTGAGTTCTTAATTATGGGTTTGTAATTGCCGTGTGTGTGTTTGTGTGTGTGTCTTTTATGTGTGTTTGTCTTTTTGTGTGTGTGTGCGTGTGAGATGTTGGGCGCAGCATACAAGGCTCAGTTTAATACTTTTTGGGGGGTTGGGAGAGCTCGGGTCGCTATCGGGTCGAAACAGGACTCCCCCCATCCCCGTTTGAGCTAATCCGCAGGAGAAAGTTGTCCTAATGAATTAATAAGCGGCAAACAAAAGGGGAACCAAACAATGAAGGGGAAATAAATGGCTGGATGATTAGTGGGTCAAGCAGATTAGCATAGCGCGCAGGAGAAAACGATCTCCCCGTTTTGAACGCCAAAGGATCCGAGCAAAACAGCCGATCGATACCCGAGGCTAACTTAATCTCTGGGATTTTTCTGTCGGGTCAATAGATGGACGCGGTCAATGGGGGTCAATATGCAAAGGCAGAACCAAACAGCCCTCAAAGTGCATCACTGAAATGTCCTTGCATCTAGCTATCATCTTTTAAACCAGTCGGGCTCATCACAAATGGAGGCATAATAAAAAAAATAGAGGCGTGAACAGAGATCAAAGATTCTTATGATTGGTGATATTTTCTTTCTTCAGCTTTTGTTTAATTATTATTGCATTTCCTAATGAATTTCCTTTGGTTTCCTTTTGGTTTGTTCCATTGTAAATGTAGTGTACCCTTGCCCACGGTAATCTAAAAAAGTATTTATGGTATTTACCGCCGTGGTGGGACAGCGTGCCTTAACCTTGCCTGGCCTGCGTTGACCCCCTCCCTCGCTGTAAAGGGCCATTTCTTCTGCACTACTGTTCCCACTAAGAGCTCATTTGAAGGTGCGCGCTGGCAGAAACAAAAGTCCTGTATGCTTTTATGCAGTCATCACAGTCAGCCAAGCCCGTAATCCTCAGAGGTCCCATAATGACATAGCCCCTGCATTTATTACATGGAGGAGAGGGGAGAGGGAAAACGCTGACTTTGAACAAATGAACACCCTGACCTTTATGCAATAAATATGACATGGGCCGCATAAAAAGACAAGATATCTTCCTCCTGAATGGAAGTCAACATGAATTCTGCTCCCTCGCTTCCTGCTGCTCCCTGTCTTTTTGGTTCTCATTTGCCCTATCGTCTCTCTCTCCTTCTCTCCTTCATTCTACCCATCGGACTATCTCTTCATCTCCCCCCTCTCTTTCTCTCTCTCTCTTTCTCTCCCTCGAATTTTAAATGTCGGAAATCCATTTCAGAATTGTTTGCTATTGTACTGTAATTTGTACTGCAATACTGCGGTTGTTTAGTTCCTCATCTCTGAAATACATATGACGTTGGATGATTCCGCACAATCATCTTACAAAACTCAATCTTCACCGTGCATCAATTCTAATAGGGATAACAGCATCTGATTATCAACGACTTAACGTAAAACATCATGATTTCTGTTTTTTCGTTTCAACCACATAAGACATCCTTTTTGGTCTATAAATGTAATCTCCATATAGCAGCGTAAGAATAGGTATCCTTTTGGTCAACCTATAGCGCGTGTACCTCCATCAGGATTTACGGTTATACCCTCCATGCATCCTGTCCATGTGTGGCTGTATCTTCACATGGCCTTGAGAATACGATTCAATTTATTAAGGCATCGCATCGGACTCATTACTTCAAAGAGGTGGCAAGAGACAGGGATAGAGGGAGGGAGGGAGGGAGGGAGAGAGGGAAAGAAGGAGAGGGAGGGAGGGAGAGAGAGAGAGAGAGCGAGAGGGAGCGAGCATGAAGCAGAGAGAGGAAGAGAGAGAGAGAAAGAGAGAGGGAGGAGAAGTGACACACTGAATTGGTTATTAATGGAAAGGCACAGCCATAGGGCAGTTGAAATTTAATGATATCCTACAAGAAAATATGAGGGTGTCACTTTCCCAAAAGTCATGCTAAATGTCAACGTTTTAAGGTCCCCGTGCTAATTTTATGCCTGTGCACAGTAATGTTTTGGTGCGCGTTTAGGAAACACGGCCCACTGGCCAGCCTGATTATCCCTCTCACCTTCTCTCGCCGCTCCAAATGGCTTTGTGCAGCAAGCGATTTCATGTCTAAGTGAAAGGAACATTAGGAAGGGAGGCAGGCGAGCGCGGCGAAAAGAGGGAAAAACAGGCAGGTTTGATTTTCACGCTGTGATAAGAGAGTGGGAGCCAAATGTTACCTGTTAATCTAGCCCAAACCGACCGGGGCTCTTGACTTTGTCCCCCAGCAGGGGATGGGGCCAAACACTCATTTTCCTCTCTCCGTGATGAAAAGGAAATTAGCTTAAATGCGATGAGGGCACATTAGCGTGTGCCCGTGCGTGTGTGTGTGATGGGTGTGTTTGTACCTGTGCGAGTGTGTGTGTGTGTGTGGGTTTGTGTCTCTGTGTTTTCGAGCAGCACCAAATGTATATGTGTACGTTTATGAGGGAGTGTTTGCATTGCAAGTACTTACATACATGCACGCTGTGAATATACAACAAGGATATACACGCACACACACACATTCATACACACATGTTGTAACACACCCACACCCACACGTACACACACACATATTCTAACACACAGAGACACATACTTGTATGATATTTGTATACGCAGTTCAGTTTCATGCGATCAGTGTCCATGTGCACAGCATGTGCAGGCATACGATCACCCTAAAGGAATCTGAGTTGTATGGATCACAGGCCAGCTGCTTAAGAAGAGCTGACAGTATATTACACTCGCAATTACTGCGGTGATTCTGAAGGCTTGGGTTCTTGTATTGCACAGTGTTTCAACAGAGAAATTCATGCATAAAAAAAAAAAACCCAACCACCGTAGACTCTCTAAGCATTCTATATGTTACAAACCTAAGGTTCAGCGAGCTGTAATCCGCCAGAAGCCTCTTGCCGAGAGGCTCCAAAGTGCAGACATCATTTGCAAGATATGCTACGCTCATGTTTTTTTTCTAAGTGCTCCGATTGCATCCAACTCTTTTTTTCTTTTTTTTCTTTTTTTTTTTTATGCCCCAGCTCTGCATTAGTGCATTTCAACCAGAAGACAAATATTTCCCTTGACAAGATTTTCCAAATGCAATGCTTTAAGTGCAGGTGAAATAATGCTGTGCTGGCTGCCTAATGGCTGTCCGAGAGGTCATAACTACTCCGTTTGAAGGAGGCTGCTCCCTCCGTTGCGCCGGCAGGTCAAATCAGATGTAATTGTGCGGTGAGAAGCGGGCACCGTACTTTGTGTCGGCCGCGGCGCTCTGACAACTGGCAGCTTTAGCATTCTGTTCTCCTGCTGGGAGGAACACAGGTCTGCAAGGACAAAGGCTCCTACCTGTCAATATATCACACTGACGCTGGCGCTCTCTCTCTCTCTCTCTCTCTCTCTCTCGCATTCCCTCCCTCCCTCCCTCTCTCTCTCTCTCTCTATCCCTATTGCCTACTCTGCCTACTCGCTCTCTCTCTCTCGCTCGCTCTCTCTCTCTCTCTCTCTCTTTGTCCACTTGTTTTCTCTCTCTCCCTCCGCTTCTCTGCTTACTCTGTCTCTCTCTCTCTCTCTCTCTCTCTCTCTCTCTCTCTCTCTCTCTCTCTCTCTCTCTCTATTACCTCTTCATTCTTTCGGTGGACCTATTCGGTGGACCCATTCTATTTCTGAAGCATTTCTTACCTACCTATCTATCAATCCATCTGCTGTCATCCACCTTGTGTCTTTCAGTTTACCTTCCATTGAATCCTCTCTCTCTCTCTCTCTCTCTTCTCTCTCTCTCTCTCTCTCTCTCTCTCTCTCTCTCTCTCTCTCTCTCTCTCCTCTCTCTCTCTCTCTCTCTCTCCCTCTCTCTCTCTCTCTCTCTCTCTCTCTCTCTCTCTCTCTCTCTCTCTCTCTCTCTCTCTCTCTCTCTCTCTCTCTCTCCCTCGCTCTCTCTCGCTCTCTCTCTCCCCCATCTCTGGTTGACTCTCACTCTTTCTCTGTATGCTGTATCCTCTTTTCATACCTCCCTCTCTCTTTCTCTCTCTCTCTCTCTCTCTCTCTCTCTCTCTCTCTCTCTTTCTCTCTCTCTTGCTCTCTCGTGCTCTCTCTTTCTCTCTCTCAGCCTCTGTCATGTGAGGACTGCTGAAATGTCCTGGGGGACGCAGTTTCAAACACAGCAACCCGAAACATATGGCACATTTTCAACTCCCAAGGTCAATTACTGCTATTTATCCAGAGATTGCAGCTAAATTTCCCAAGGTTTCCTCTAGATTTACCACAGATTGCCACGCGTGTCTGTCACATTTTAAATCAGGCCAGTTTGCTAGGCCTCTCTCTCCCCTCTGTCTCTCTCTGTCTCTCTCTCTCCTTCTCGCTTTATCTTGTTCTCTCCATCCCTGTATCCCACTCTATATATCTCTATAGCTCTCTCTCTCTCTCTCTCTCTCTCTCTCTCTCTCTCTACTTCTCTTGATCTCTTGCTCTCTCTCTCGCTCTCTTGCTCTCTTTCTCTCTCTCTCTCTCTCTCTATCCTTCTATCTCGCTCTATAGCCTCCTCTCTTTTCCTCTCTCCCTCTGTCCCTCCCTGGTTGTCTCTCTCTCTCTCCCTCTGTCCCTCCCTGGTTGTCTCTCTCTCCCTCTGTTCCTCCATCGTTTCGCTGGCTGTGACTTTCCATCATATATTTCAAAGACTTTCAAGTGGGTGCTGGACATGTTTTATCTGCAGTTATCATGCCCCCCCATCTTCCCTGCCTCCGCCGGGCGAGGTTCAAGTGCCTCGCAAACACAAATCTAATAACATGTAAATTGGAGATAAGCCCAGATCCCTTCCAGTGATATATAAATATATATTTCTATCTAAATATATATATATTTCTTTTACATTCATAGTTTGTCAAGTCAATTCCTTGGCCCCCGTGTTTTTTAGCGGCACAACACGGGAGGAGTGAGAAAATTAACTGGATAGGTGATTCATCATCGCTAGCACACTGTCAAGGACTCTCTCTATAGCTATTGAGAGCAGGGTGGAGGAGGAGCTGGTGGTGGTGGAGGTGGTGGGGGTGGATGGAGAGGGGTGCGGGTAGTGGCGGCGTTGTTTTAAATTATGGCATTTCATTCAGAACGCATTGTATTTACGGCGGCCCATTTTTATTTGTGGCTCCTATTATCCGCAGAAAACAGTTGCGTGTGAAATGTTATTTGTGACAGGGGTGACCTGTGAGGGGAAGCGGGAGAGACGCTGTGTGTGTGTGCGTCTGTGTGTGTGTGTGTGTGTGTGTGTGTGTGTGTGTGTGTGTGTGTGTGTGTGTGTGTGTGTGTGTGTGTGTGTGTGTGTGTGTGTGTGTGTGCACACACACTTTGTACTTTTCTCCATACGGTAAGTATTTCATAGTAAGAGGGGTGATGTTTGTGTGAGTGTGTGTGTTTCTGTGTGTGTATGTGTGTCTTTGTGTGTGTGGATCTCAATGACGTCTCACCGCGAAAAACAAGAGGCTGTCACAGCTGCTGCTGGCAGCATCGGGGCCTATGGCTGAGAAATATCACCTGGAAACAGAGCTCTCACACACACACACACACACACACACACACACACACACACACACACACACACACACACACACACACACACACACACACACACACACACACACACACACACACACACACACATACACACACACACACACACACACACACACACACACATACATACATACATACATACACACACACACACACACACACCCACCCGTGCACACACACACACACACACACACACACACACACACACACACACACACACACACTCCAGTTCCACAACAGACCCCCATCACTCCAGAGCCCCTCTCTGTAATTAAGTTGAAGTCAATGATTGTGGAGCGATGGTGAGAAATAAACACGCAAACACATGCCAGCACTCACAGCCAGGCACAGGGAATAAAAAAGGTGGAGCAAGGGAGAGAGAGGGGGAGAGAGAGAGGGAGGGAGAGAGGGAGGGAGAGTGGTGGTGTTGGTGGTGGTCGGGGAAATGGAAACATTAGAAGTGTAGAAGACAGAAACAAATCTTGGTAATTTCTCCTGCAATTTACATTGATTTTAATTAAGCCACTTTTTATGCTATTGATCCAGTTAGCCCTTTATTAACTGCCTGCATGTTCCCTTTCCTTCCCTTTTTCTACGTGTAAACGCCCGTATTCGAGCACCGCTCCTGGTGGAAATGCTATCTGACAAGCGGCGCTGTACAGTTGTTGGAGTATGTCGAACAAAAACATGCTGTTTGCTTTTTTTTTTTTTCTCCTTATTCTCGGAGCATGACAGGTTGTTCCCCCCCCCCACACACCCCCCATACCCCTCCAACCCCACGCAACAAAGCCATCAAATATTCTGTGTGATCCAACACCGTGTTGGATGAGAACGGTGGCGAGAAGCATGCTGAGTGGAGAGCCAGGGTTTGTTAAAGCAGTGATTTATGATTAATGCCAACGCTAAATAAGGGACAAAGTGCCTACAGTACAAATCAATTACGGTGCACCGACGGCAGAGCCTTTCCCCTTGGTCCGCCCGGCGTCTGTAGTTGTTATGCTGATTTTTATTGGAGGTGGGGTTCCTGGTGACGCCCGGGGTGGGGACCCGCACATACGATACGTCTGCATCTGTAGTGGCGGCGGCGGCGGCACGTGGCTATTGAGCGTGTGTGTGTGTGTGTGTGTGTGTGCTTGAGTCTGTGTCGGTCTGTGTCTGTGTGTGTGTGTGTGTGTGTTGAACTTGGCCCGGTTCGGCCTCCTATTAGCCGCTTATTGAGATTAAAGTGGGAGTCTTGCGCCGCGCGCGAACAGAGAGAAGGAGCGCCCGGTTTCCCGTGCACTCTGGCCCCGGCGAGCACTTCCCCCCCAAAACACAAATGGGAATGCGGCGGAAAAATAAAACAAATTACCGCAGGAGTGGCTTCTTAAAACCAGGCAATTCATTATTTTTATGAAGTCAAATTATAAACAAATTTTAATCCATTAGGCAGCCATCCATTCTAATTAATCAACAGGAGTGAACTCCGTCTGAAAAAAAAAAAAAAAGGAAAAAAAGGGAGAAAGGTTGTTTGTTCTCTCCACGGACCAGCGGTGCATATTTCACCGTCTCCCCGCCTCTGACGAAAAGGGAAAAAGCAAAACAAATGAGGAGAACAGAATTATGCTCTCTAAATTGCAAACCTAAACTGAGCATCCTGACGATTGCACGCTTCTGTTTTTTCTCCTCTTTTTTTGGCTAGTAGATGTTTCCAGGGCATTTGCAGATGCTCGAAATAATCTCCAATGTTTTTGCTCAATCTGCTCTGAGGATGGGTGAAATAAATACTTTAAACTAATTAATGTAAGACCAGCTGTTCCCAGCACTTGGCTGGCACTGGTGAATATTGATGGGAGAGAGAGAGAGAGAGAGAGAGAGAGAGAGAGAGAGAGAGAGAGAGAGGAGAGAAGAGCGAGGAGAGAGTGAGGAGGATGAGAGAGAGGAAGAGAGAGAGAGAGAGAGAGAGAGAGAGAGAGAGAGAGAGGGAGAGTGAAAGAGAGGGAGAGAGAGAGAGAGAGAGAGAGAGAGAGAGAGAGAGAGGGGGAGAGGGGGAGAGGGAGAGAGAGAGGGGGGGGGAAGAGAGGCAGGGGCTTTTCAGCTCCACTCGCTGTTTGTACAAGACGCAGCCTGCCACATAAATACATATAAATACTGGATGAGTGTGTGTGTGTGTGTTTGTGTGTGTGTGAGTGTGCACGCATGTGCGTGCACACAATCATGTATGTGTGTGTAACTGTGTATGGTGGTTGGAATCAGGGAGGAGTAGTTTAAACAGTTTTGTTTCTTATTATTAGATGCTACTTATATATACGTCGTGTCAATGGTTCCTTAAAACATTGCCAGTGGTGCAACTCATAATATGGATGATTTTCCGAGAGCTTTTCATTAATAATCTCTTCTGCAAGTAGGAAATTAAAAAGTACAAATCTATCTCTCGATCTATCTATCTTACTGTCTTTCATTTTATCCAGTTATCTTTCTATCCAGCTGTCTTTCTATCTTTCTATCAATCTGCCTTTTCATCTTTCTATATTCATCTATCTATATATATATTTATCTATCTATCTATATCTATCAATCTAATTACAATAATTGTCTATTACAATAATTCTCTCTTTCACTCCCTCTCTCTCTCTCTCTCTCTCTCTCTCTCTCTCTCTCTCTCTCTCTCTCCCCCGTGTGTGTGTGTGTGTGTGTGTGTGTGTGTGTGTGTGTGTGTGTGTGTGTGTGTGTGTGTGTGTGTGTGTGTGTGTGTGTGTGTGTGTGTGTGTGTGTGCGCGCGCGTGCGTGTGTGTGTGTGTGTGTTTGTGTGTGTGGCAGCCCTCTGAGGCTGTGGTGAGAGAGGCTGGACAGCAGATGGCTTGGGCCCCACCCCTCTGCTGGTGATGAATGGAGAATGATGTCATCCTAGCTTTGACAGGCACCAGCGAGTGCATCCACAAAGGAAGGCCCGGCCTCTGAGGCTGAACTCTGAGCACCGGCTACGGGCTCTGGAGCCCACATGACAACACAAAGACTTAAACACAGGAGAACCTGGACCTGTGAGGCCCTCCAGCTGATTCTGGTTAACCCCTAGGAATCACAGAGACAAAGGGGGAAGGAAAAGATCATAGGACAGAACTCCAACCTAAGGGATCAGGTGGATGTGTTTCTGAAATGGGGTGGGGGGTGGGGGGGGGGGGGCGGTGCTTGAGAGTTGTAAAAAAATTAGTTGTTGAAAGATCAATACTGATCCAGTCTTTTGCTACCGGTCAATTAGAATCAGGGTCAATGTTTGTCCATGAGCCAAATGCTGCTCGCCAATCAATACACGCTAGTAATAACGTACTTACCCGAATAACTAATGCGTGTCCCCTTCTGTGGCTTTGTGTAATTATGAATCCTAATGCCATGGCTCTTCTGTTTCCTGTCCACGCAGAGGAGAACCTGATGTGCACCCCCTCAGCCCGGGACAGCTACGAGAGGCTGTCGTTGGTGGGACAGGCTCTTCCCCCCGGCTTCCCCTCGCCCTTCCTCTTCCCAGACGGCCTGTCGTCAATAGAGACCCTCCTCACCAACATACAGGTAGCGCTTCCTATGGTGACGGTCATGTGACCTCTCTGCCGTGGTGGCCAGCAGAAAAGGGGTACGGCCTTGTGTTGCGACAGTAAGGTCGATCTTTGTGAGTCAAAAGCCCAGAGGTGCTGTTCGTACCACTTCTACCACTGTGGGAAAAAGCAATATTCGTATATATGACGATGTGAAAATATACAATCAAATATTTAAGCAGTCGACTCAAAGCATCAAAAGCCTACATGGTGGCCATGTAAAAGGAAAAGGTCATAAAGTTCCAAAAACATTCCTCCTCATCTTCACCTCCCAGAGAAGCTACAGTGCGGAACTAGCTAAATAAATAAAAACAGCGACACTCACACGCTCCGCAATTCCGTGACTTCAATTCAGTGGAGGAATCCCACACGTTTCTCCGCCTATAAGTGCCATTTAAGCTTCAGTGGAAACAACCTCCAGCAGACAGGAGGAACACATTTGCCTTCTGTCTGAGCGTAATGATGTGTGTACACGTGCACTGCCCTTCTCGTTGCACTCACAGGCGTCCAGAGTCAGAGTCCTGCGACTCCTTTGGCTCTGTGTGGTAATTAGTAAGCCACACGTGCGCGCACACACACACGCACACACACACACACGCAAAAACACACACACACACACACACACACACACACACACACACACACACACACACACACACACACACACACACACACATACACACACACACACACAAACCCCCCAGTTCCGAGTTTCCACCAACACTCCAGCAAGTCATCTTGGATAATGATCTTCGTCTTGAATATTTATATACAAATCAACAAAAGGAAATCAAGCAGAAAATGAAGATGAAGCAACTTAGTGTAAATTGGGGTCAGAAGAATCAACAATTAGCCAGATATAGCCCACTGCGTTTGATATAATTGAGTTCGTTTAGGCATTTTTTTTCTAAGCTTAATGTCCACAACCTTCATTCAGTGCATCATTTAAAAGAGTCAGCTCCTCACAGTTCAGGGTTGTCAGGAGCCTATTTTACATAGGAGTAATGTGATTGATTAAACAACGTTAGGAGATCTTTATTTGTCATATTATTCATTGGCACTGTGGGAACAGCTTGTTCACATTTCATATATTCATATTTTTTAAATTCCACTCGTGTAGGGTCTGGTTTTAATTTGTATAAAAGCCCCATCTTCCTCTGTTCCATCACTTCTCACAAAGGCATCGCTCTCTCTCTACTTACTCTCCCCGTCTCCCTCTCTCTCTGACTCTCTGTTCCTCTTTATCTCCCTCTCCGTCTCTCTGTCTCTTTCTCTCTCTCTCTCTCTCTCTCTCTCTCTCTCTCTCTCTCTCTCTCTCTCTCTCTCTCTCCTCTCTCTCTCCTCTCTCTCTCTCACTCTCTCTCTCTCTCTGACTCTCGTCCTATGCCACCCTCTCCACGTGTACATCACAGTGACGGCCAAAAGGGGTCAGGCAAAACACAGCTCGCACATACAGTCGTTTAGAAACGCTTTGTTCATTATTAATCGGGCAATCACAGTTCAATTTAAACAACCGCCCTCCCCAACTCCCTTACTTACTTAATTGATACCACAGCAGCACATGTCTGCACAGAAATGAATCAACTCTGGCGGGACTCGGAGGGCAGTATGTTCCCCTTTAACGGCGTGAAATAAACCAGTGTTACGGCGGAACGTAACAACCCAACACAGAGGCAGTGTTATCCCTCAGTCCGGTGGGGCAGCACACCCACAGACAAACATAAAAAGTAAAAGCTGTGACATACTTTCAGTGTGGCCCTTCACGTCACTTCATCTCAGAGCCTCGCCACTCTCCTTCTCTATCCCTCTAAACCCTTTTTCTCTCCCTCTCTGTTTCTCCCATGCTCTCTCTCTCTCTCATTTTATTTCTCTCTCCCAACGCCTCCTTGCTGTCTTCCCATGGCAAACTCTCTCTGTCTATCCCCCCAACCTCTCTCTCTCTCTCTCTCTCCTCTCTCTCTCTCTCTCTCTCTCTCTCTCTCTCTCTCTCTCTCTCTCTCTCTCTCTCTCTCTCTCTCTCTCTCTACTCTCTCTCTCTCTCTCTCTCTCTCTCTCTTCTCTCTCTCTCTCTACTCTCCCTCAAGTTATTCTTGTCTCTTAACCCTAACCCTAACCCAGTGTGACACTCTCTCATACACTTTCTTTTTGGTTTCTGTGTGTCTGTGTGTGTGCGTGTGTCTGTGTGTGTACATATCTGTCTGTGTCTTTGTATGCGTGTGTGTGTGTGTGTGTGTGTGCGCAGGGGCTGCTCAAAGTGGCCATTGACAATGCCCGGGCCCAGGAGAAGCAGGTGCAGCTGGAGAAGACGGAGCTGAAGATGGAGCTGTTCAGGGAGCGGGAGCTCCGTGAGACCCTCGAGAAGACTCTCGCTGTGGAGCAGAAGAACAGAGGTAGGGCCCGGTCGCTGCTCGCCACAATAGGACGCACACGGGAACAGCCCCCCATCGGGTGGGCACGGGTGAAGGGAAGGGGAGCCCGTCGAACTGGTTGTATAGGAGTTTTGGTGTTATGTTTATTTCGCTGTGCATTGTGGGTCCTGATGATCCACGCGTTGTTATTGCGTTGATACGTGAATGGGGGCTCTCTCTCTCTCTCTCTTCGTGTAATCGAAAACTATTTTTTTGCTGTGTAAGTCGTGGGACTGTTGCATTAAAACGCGATGCTTGCATTTGATGAGGAATAAATGTCATCCTAATAAACGTTTCGCTTTCTGCTCTCCCCACATCCTCCAAGCGATGAATCACAGTCAATAGGCGTCCGCTGCTTCGTGCGGAAATGTCTCCCCGTTAACACCCCTGTAAAAGTCCAACTATAAAAACAACCCCCAACTATTCCTCACACCTTTCCCGGCACTGCCATCTCATTTCCACATTATCTTCATCAACGTGCCACTGATATGATCCTGTCTCCTTCCCTCTCCACCACCCCTCTCCCTTCCCGCCTCCACCACAATCCCTCTCCCTCCTCTTCTTCCTCCTCTCCCTCCTCCCACCCCTCCCCTTCCTCCCTCCCCTCCCTCCTCCAGCCATCGTCCAGAAGCGTCTGAAGAAGGAGAAGAAGGCCAAGAGGAAACTGCAGGAGGCGCTGGAGTACGAGTCCAAGAGGCGGGAGCAGGTGGAGATGACCCTCAAGCAGCCCTCCCCCTCCGACAGCATGCGCTCCCTCAACGGCCAGACCCTCGCCAGGCAAACCCCCTCGCCCGTTGCCGTGCGCAACCCCGCCCACTGTTATGCCTTCGGTTAGCACGCTAACACCTTTATAGCTGTGGTGCGAACGCACGTTGGGGATGTTGTGTTGTGGAGAGGAGAGGGGAGGGAGAGAAGAGGAGAGAGAGGGAAGAGAGTTACGTTCAGTCCACCCTGCGTTGACATGAGCTGTGTGTTTGTTTTAAGAAACGCAGGAAACAGAAATATGCTTTCTAATAGGATGGGACCCATTATGAGTAATTGGTTCACGTAGACTTAATTGAAGAACGCTATGTATTCATAGTTATTGCTCATTAGTAATTCTTGTTAATTTATCGTCATAACAGCAGCCAAAGTGTTTCATATCGTTATAATCTAATATTGGTATATGAAACGGCGACTCTTTGTCTGAGATATAGGTTTGGTTCATGCTTAGCCTGTCGTACATTTAAAGGTGTTCCCCTCATTTAATTGAAGATCGGGTCATATCGGTTAGCTTCTCTCCTCAAGGAAATACTGCTTCCAACCAACAAGTAAATGTGAGCTGTAATGCGATCCTCACATGGAAAAGCAGCCATTATGACCGGCTCCTATTTTACGGGCTTGTTGTGCATTTATGCACACAAACAATGCAGAGAGACGGGGAAGTGGGTTGAAGAAATTCAGCAGACAGAATTGGTCCACGCAGAAGTATTCTATTTTCTGATACACAGTGATTCTTCACACATGGGGACTTGTCATAAAAACAAAATAAAAAGATCAGTCTAGTAGCAACGCAGTCATTTGCATCCAACACGCAGTCAGTGTTGAAAGTGGGCGAGACTCACAACAGGGCAGTGCAGTTTTGGTATGAGAGGTTGTGTGTGTGTGTGTGTGCGTGTGTGTGTGTGTGTGTGTGTGTGTGTGTGTGTGTGTGTGTGTGTGTGTGTGTGTGTGTGTGTGTGTGTGTGTGTGTGTGTGTGTGTGTGTGTGTGTGTGTGTGTGTGTGCGGGTGTGTGTGTAGGCCGTTGTTGTGAGCCCGGTATGGGGTGAGGTGGTGGGTGTCAGAGATGTTTAACGGTGGTGATCCCTCTCTCTCCCTCTCTCCCCTCCAGACTCCCTGACCCCTGAGATGGAGAGTGACCGCAGCAGTGGAAGAACAGATGCTGAAAGGACAATACAAGGTAAAAGGGGGCTCAGATGAGACGATAAATCTTTCTCTCTCTCCCTCTCCCTCGCTCCCTCTCTTTATCGCTCTCTTTCTCTTTGTCTCTGTCGCTTTTTCTCGTACACAAGCATACAGGCACACACTTCTTTTTTTCCGTGCACGTGCCCGCACACAAGCGCACAGACAGACGCGCACACATACATACACACTCTCTCTCTAACACCCACGCTCACACACACACGTGCACATACACTAAATGAGCATTAGTGTGTCAGTGCCTGCTGTTCCTGCACACATCTCACCATCTGGGCCAAAGCACTGGGTCAAGATCATTGGTTTTGTGCAGACAAAATATCATTCTTTTACAAATGTTTTCATTAGCCACAGTGATTCTTTTCTCCTTCTATTTTTTCCATTTGTTCACCGGCCCCTATACCCTACCGCTGGGGGGATCGCGTCGCGCGTCGCGGCCGCGTAAACCGACGCAAAGGGCTAGCCGACACAAAGCGTGAGACGACAGAGGAGCGCCGTGGTCCGCGACGCCGACAAAAGAGCAACGCTGATCTTTTGTTTACAGCTCAAGAAGCATTAATGAGTCATAAAAGAGCAAAGACGGGGAAAAAAAAAGGAATAAAAAAAAATAAAGCGTGAGGATGCCCCCTTCGGTAGCCATAAAGGGAACAAATCAATCCATTTTATGAATAAGCCTTGTACATTTTTAATGGTTTACTTGTTTGTTAGCCTTGGGGGTGCAGTATGTGTTTGGGGAGGAGATGCGTTGGCTGTGGCGATAACCTCTGCAGACGCGTGCGCGCTATCTGTGTTTACCCAGATGCAAGACACCGCACAGAGGTTGAATGTCCTCATTATTACCACAATGTCTTCCGCTTATTCGCCTCAGCGGAATCCGCTTGCAACTGTCCTTATCGCTGGGAGAGGAAGAGAAAGATATTAAAACAATACACACACATGCGCGCTTGCGCACATACACACAGTGCACACACACACTAGCACGTCCCTAAAGTGTAATCGGCAAAGGAAAAATGTATTTGTGGTCTTTGACTGTGGCCAATATGTTAGGATCACGGTTCCTCTTAATTGTTTGATTGGTATGCTTGAAGTGATATTTTAGTTAAAAGGGCAGCAAAGAAAAAGAAATCGGGCAAATTATACTTAAAGAAGTGATGACTCCTCCTTAATTAAATGTCATTCAGTCACTGGAGGGATCTGAAACGGTTTGATGTTCCCCGGAAAAAGAAAGCCATATGTCCTCATTCAGACACAAAGATAACCCTGTAGATACCGCACAATTATAGCCCCCCTATTTCATACCAAATTAGTATATTTAGCTATTCCAATCTCTAATATTTCACAGTAATACGGAGGGACTCATCGCTTTGTAGTATAATTGTACCAAATTGAATGGCTTCTCGGCTTTTTCCACTCTGTCATCATGACGCCCTGTCTCTATATATCCTGTGGGTGCGGCCATTAGGGGTTGCGTCTGCTCACTGCGGACCTGCGAAACAGGAGCCATGCTCCTCTGTAGACTGTTCTCAACCTAAGAAGCAGAACGCAGACTTCCTTGTTCATGGTATTCTCTGAAAAGGGAACTACGATGTGGTTCGAGGGCGTATCATCACATTATTTTGTGTTTCGATATTTTCTCACATGTTGATTTATATGAAAAGTGTTTGTTTGTGGAAAGAGTGTTAAGGTTGCAAGGGGGAAACCAAACCAACAGGCCCCACACTTTTATGCTGTGGTTCGGTTCAATTAGAGAAGCATTTTTCCTGCCGTCCATGTCGCCCCTTCTCTGCTCTGCAAGTCTTGCAGTATAATTAACCTCCAATGGCAGAAAAAAATGATGTTGATGAATTACACAAGCAAAAATGAGTGTAGGGGGGAGGGGGGCTCTCACTGGCACGGAAGCGGAGAGAAACGTGTGCTTTATGCTCAACTCCAAACCCAGGCTGGGGGAACGAGGGGACGAAGAAGAAGAAGAAGAGGACGAAGAAAAAAATAATGAGGGCATCATTTTAAGAGAACTAATTATTTCTATTTGTCTTTTGTCACACGTCCCTAATTCTGCGATATTAACACAGTCTGTGTTTATTAATTGCTTTTGCAGTGTTTTGAATCGGGTCCAAGAGGGGAAGCATCGTTGTGTTCACAGTCAGGGAAACTACTGGGACTGTACCTTGCCAGCACTGCCTGGCAACGGTGCACCCCTGAATATCTTCCCCTAGTATCTCCGACGGTTCCCGCCCGCTTCCCCGACACCCGTGTGTTCGGCAAGTTTACACGATCCTGTGCGCAGAGAGATAAAGTTCTTTGTGGCAAGATTAAACATCCAAATAGTTGAAGTGAAATTAAAATTAAATGAATGAATGTCACTGAAGCAAAAAAGACTGTAATTAATGGATTCCTTAATTGTCTTCATAAAATATTTGCATGAGCATAATTTGCATAATTTACATGTATTAATTAATCTTTCAAAGGAATTTTGTGCTGAGAGAAGCCAAAAAATTCCCTTTGTTTTATTTAGCATCTAATGAAATATTTATCCTCTTTAATGAACTTTTCATCTTGATTTGAATATAAATACACTCAAATTTTAACATATTCCTTAATGAGGCGTTCTTTCATAAAACAACGTGTCAATACATCACCTTTTTTACATATTTAAGTGAGTAAAGCACATGTTTTAACATTTGCAATAATACTGCACACCGATTCCCTGCGTGTGTGTGTGTGTGTGTGTGTGTGTGTGTGTGTGTGTGTGTGTGTGTGTGTGTGTGTGTGTGTGTGTGTGTGTGTGTGTGTGTGTGTGTGTGTGTGTGTGTGTGTGTGTGTGTGTGTGTGTGTGTGTGTGTCTTTGTGTGTAGCGGATGTTAATCGGACAAGGTTATCTAATGAGCCCTCCACGCCGACTCCATCCCAGCCCGAGCATACAACAATGTGACGACATCGCACTTCTTCCTCTGGACAACGTATTAAATATCACCAGGTGGCAGGCCATCAAAACGCTCTCGCTTTCATTAACAGCCGTATAAACAGCTCTCCCTGTGAGGCCGATCACACAGAGGAGAGAGGAGCTGGCGCGCGCACGGGGCAGGTGAATATCAGATCTGTCTTCGCCGTGACAGCCTGAAGATGTGTCTACGTATCAAGTTGTTGCGTTTATTTATTTTTACCGCGGACGCCAACTCGCAGCCTTTGCACTTTTCAATCCCCTCTCCGCCTCCACCTCCAACCGGCACCACCTCCACCAGCACCACCACCTCCCTGGCTTCATTTTATTTTTAGCCATGCACACAACACGGTGCCGGAGAGAGGAGGGCTGACCGAAGAGTGCAATGCCTGGGAGACGCGCTGCAGTGTCGAGTAATTAGCCTGTGTGTGTTTGTAGCCCCCAAACACCAACGTACCCCCCACCCCCCCCCCCCCCCACACACACACACACACACCCCGACACACACACACACACACACACACACACACACACACACACACACACACACACACACACACACACACACACACACACCCCTCCCTTCACACATACGCCACACATGTCAACAACCCTTTTGTTCTGGCCCTGTGTGACAACAACTCATAAACCACAGGCGAGATTAAAGCTATCAAACCTATTGATAAAACATTGATCAAACAGTGAGGCCTCATATTGTTTTCATCTGAAAAAAAAAGAGAGAAAAAGAAAAACACTCACACCAGCTGCGCACGTTCACAAAAGCTGAAGTGGCGTTTTGGTGTGTTTTAGTTCACGTCACTGCTTTTGAAAATGTTTTCCAACGGAGGAAACGGATGTTAACGACGCACCTTGTGTGCTGTCTGCCCCACGCCTCGTGTTTGCTGACTTTATGCAAACGAGCTGTAAGACATTCTGAAGTGGGTGTGTCTTACACGTCTCCGCGGACTGCTGACGTCTCAGGAGGTATCATTCAGCCCGCGATGCCCCCCCCCCCCCCCCCCCCCCTCACTGCCTCGCCGCGTCATGTTCAACCCCGCCAACCACATCATCGCGCCGTTGCTCTTTTTTTTTCTCTTTCCACGGAATGCGACTGTCACTACTTTATTCCCTTTTCTTCTGTATGTGTATCTTTTGCCCATTGACGTTGAATTATTTAGCTGCGCCGCCAGAGAGAAGCTGGGCCTACTTTAAGGGGCCCGAGCAATGTAGCATTTCTCGGGCGGCGCGATTGGAGGAAATTGCGAGAGCAATAAACGTCAAGCGCGTGGCGGAGCTGCGTGCTAACAGATGCTTTCACCGGCTCAGCGTTGCTACGATGCGACTGCTGCTGCTGCTGCTGCTGCTGCTGCTCGTGCAGCCATGCACTCACACACACACAGATGCACACACATACTCACACAGACACACAGATGCAAACACACACACATACACAGATGCACGCACACACACACAAACTCAGACACACACAAACATGAATACACACAGACCCACATACAAACACATAGACACACACACATGCACAGACACACACAATCTCACACACACACACACACACACACACTAACACACGCACTCAGAGAAGAAGTGTTCTTTGGAAAATCTGCAAAAGCTCGTTAGGTTGCAGGTGTCTGGAGATCGCACGCGAGGGGGGAATATCTGGGGCTGTTGTGTTCATGTGTGTCTGTGTGTGTCTACGTTTTGTTTTGTTTTTCCTCCCCTACAGTCAGGGAAATGTCACTTCCAGGGTACTTGACATCCTGAGTGCGGTATTATGCTCAAATAGGCATATCAGTGGAAATGTACCAAACCCGGTGTGCAGTCAAAAGACATGCGGTCGACACTCCGCATCGCACAAGGCCGGTGTTATCCCGGTTCGCCTGACAATGTTGTGGTTGACGTCAAGCGCGCAGGTGATGGAACAACGTGTGCGTGATCTTATTTGAATGGGATAACACCGACGTGCCGGCTGGGCACTGACACGTAGCGGAACAGCAAACAGCAGCTTGAGAACGGCCTGCCTACCAAAGCCCGCCAGACATCGTAAATTAGCTCCCCGTTTTAGCGCCACGCCAATTCTCCCGCTACAGGAAAAAGTCTATGTCAACATGCACAGCGATATTGTCGGTCGTATATCCTACTTTACTGTTGCCGTTTGCTCACAATATTCGGCTGTTTTAAAAACAATGTTATATTGCTGCATAATAAAACAGTAATGCAACTCAAAATGAGGGACTACAGGGCACAATTTCCCTGGTTCTCATAAGTTATGGTTCATCACCAATCCCGTGCGGAGATTTGTGCGTTTGCGTCAGCAAGATGGTGGCTGTTGGCTAATCCTTGGCTCCTCTGTGTGCCTGTCTGTGTGTGTGTGTGTATGTGTGTGTGTGCGCGTGTGTGTGTGTGCGTGTGTGTGTGTGCTTGTGCGTGTGTGTGTGTGTGTGTGTGTTTGTCCTCCTTCTCTGCAGATGGAAGACTGTTCCTGAAGACCACAGTGATGTACTGATAAGGAAGGAGGGCCCGAGGATAGGATGAAAGGAGGAGGAAGAGAAAAAAGGAGAAGAAAGAGAACCTATGAAGATTCTGGAGAGCCCGTAAGCAGGCTGGTTAAAACAAAAAGAACGGTTGGGAATCGAGACGGTCTTATGGAGTCCAATGGAAGTAATGTGTCCAGCCCGATGCTGGAATGTCAGCTTGTGTCTGAATGTACAATACGATTTTTTTTTCTTTTTTCAAAAAGGCCAACATAAGGTAAACTCATTAAGAAATGTTTGGCACAGTCGATGGGCTTTAACTGAAGGATTAAAAAAAGAAAAGAAAACTATTGAGCACAGAATAATGTACCATCGGTACACTGTTGGTGATTATTAACACATTAATTCACAGCACTGAAGATGTTTTTATACTGTATCTCAACCAGCGAGAAAAGCTTTGAAAACAAGTTGACACTCAAGTTTGAGTTCGTATTTCAAATTGAATTTTCACACGACGAGAAGTAACAACCGTGGGGACGAATCTTGCGTAAAAAGACGAAAAAAATGTGAATCTTTCCGTGTTTGGTTGAGAGAAAAAAGACGAAGAGGATTGATTTTAATGTTTTCTAAATTAGATGAAAATACAATCAAGTTTCCTTTCTACCATTGTTGTAAATATATACAAGCTGACCATATTGACAGGGACATAAAAACCCTATCGAGAACCGAGTGGATTGAAAGGTGTGTGTATATAAAGTTAAGAGGTGTTGTGTATGCGGTTAGAGCTATTAGGCAAACAATACCACCATTTATATAAACTTATAGTTTGTTTTTTGTTCTATTTCTGAGCCATCATTCTTTCAAATAGCTGCCATTTTGGTGAGAAAGCATGCAGGCATGTAAATGTTTGTCCTGGAATTATGATATTTAATAAATCCTATATTGTGCTGAACAAATACAAGGGTTTACTCACTCAAGCCCAGATCATTTCGAAAACATAATTATCTAAAGTTTCACTTTCCAATAAAGATTTTTTGCTGTCAATAGTACTGTAATCTTTGTAACAGAGATAATGTTCCTTTAATTTCACTGTGTGTACATTTTGTTTCTCCTTAGCCATTCTCAAAAACGAATGCCTGACGAGGCCCTTTTTTAAAAAATAAAACCCAGTATATTAATAACTATGTATCACCTCAAGAAGCAAAAACAATCAGTCATGGCACAACTTTTACACGACTAATTGCCATTTTATCTCCTTTTTCCGTTCCCCTCTCTTTGACCTACACAAACAGAGATGGACTTTTTTCTTGGAATGGGTGTATTCATGCATTGTTAATGAGAAAAAAAAAAAGAAGAAAAAAGTCAATCATGAATAATCATTTGCTTGTGACTTTCCCTGAAGACAGTTTTCTATGCCAGTTGCAGTGCTCAGGCACTTGTGTATAATATACTCTCTAGACATGTGGCCGATGACTTGGCTCTTTTTAAACATCGGCTATGACCTGTTGTGTTTTAAAAGCGGGACAGGAAACGTGTTCCTTGTTCGAATTGTATTTGTTCCCTTATTGTTTTTGTTTATTTGTTTTGTTTGAATTTTTTTTAATGGAGTAGGTCTATTGTCAACTTGTCACTGATAACTTATATAGCTTCTGAAATCATCTCCTCATTGTACTACAAATTCAAATAAAGTTATTGTTGATGATAAACAATGTGTTCATTATGTGGAGTTTATTACGTTTAAAACCTTTTTTTTCGTTTTTTATGTCTATAAATCTGTTATGGGGCATGTAACGGTTACAACTGACCCCGTTTGATCAGAAGTATTTTAGTAGTCTGATCCGTGCAGACATGTTGAACATTACAAATACGTCTTTGAAAAGTGATCTTTTATTATTAAGCATAAACAAGGTGAGTGGCAATTACAATATAAGCATAGCTTGGTTAGACCTTTTTCAGTATGTGTGCGTGCATGTGTGTGTGTGTGTGTGTGTGTGTGTGTGTGTGTGTGTGTGTGTGTGTGTGTGTGTGTGTGTGTGTGTGTGTGTGTGTGTGTGTGTGTGTTTGCTATCCAATTTAATTTGCTCCATGATCCAATTTACCTTTATGCTTTAAAGTGGCATGGTGTGATTGATTTATTCATCAAATTATTCAAATTCAGTTTTAACATAGTTTATCAACAATATCTAGCAAACATTTGAGTTGCATATCTGAGATCTTGCACTTTGATATACATAGAGGTACAGACTTAGACATTC
>NC_079431.1:5442358-5487240 GCF_026213295.1 Gadus chalcogrammus
ACTTAATTGTTTTAAATGCCAGTTGCTGTATGGAGCGTGGACGGTTTCTCTTTGATGTCTAACAGGTGGGATAGATAGACGACCCTCTAATGTTTCACGTGACCTTTGACCCCTCAGTTATAAATCGTCTTGTAGTCCAGCGGCCAATAAACCTATCATTACGTGATGAACTGCGGTACCCACCGTTCTGTGTAAAAAAAAAAGGGGAATATTGCATTTCTTCTTGTCTTTTCTATTTTAAACACAGCATGACTTATGTACTTTACTCACAGCCGTGGAAACACATGCCGGAGAATGTCTTCTTTTTCTGAATACGATTGAAGTGTTCTGTCTGTGTTCGGCTAATATAGATAAGACAAAGCAAGGGCTACTGCAAGGGACTGGATGCAACACACAGAGGAGTTATCATACACAGGTGTTTGAAACACCGATTCGCAGCCCCTTACTTCAGCCATTTGACAGGGGAAACTATTCCCATTAGTTGTACTTTAATGTAACTTTGTGGGGATTGATTGCTAAACACCTATCCGGACACAAAAAAAAAGGAAAATATGAAAAATGACAAATGATGAATTAATTTTTTTCTGCGAACCACTTTTTTTTCTCTCCCTTTGAGCAGACTGCAGGGTTCTTTAAATGGGCCGTCCATTACACGCAGCTAATACTTCTTTGTCTTCTATCCCAGGAAATTACACTTCAAGATCGTACTTCTTTTGCAATTCTTCCCCGTGTGCTCCACTTTTACAGGTGGGGGGTGGGGGGATGACAGGATGTACCTCACAGTGAAGAGTCGGCTCTGTCTCTCTCTTCTAAGCTTGCTCTAAACCTGGGCCCACTCTCCGGAACATCTCTCATTTTACCGTGAAAGCCCTTCACGTGACTCAATCAATTAAGACCCAGTTGATATCGCACACACACACACACACACACACACACACACACACACACACACACACACACACACACACACACACACACACACACACACACACACACACACACACACACACACACACACACACACACACACATTGTGTATTTTGAGCCATTGATTAATAAAGCATCTTCTAATTATAATTCTTGAGGGAAGAAATTGTGTTTCACGTTCAACAGCTCTCAGGTATTTTTTATTGTGTCCAGCTGATGGAGCTGTACATGGGGAAGTTATTGATTTGCAATACAATGTCGTAAATATACGCTAATACACCACAAATAACAAGATACCAACCGCGATGCTCGTTACGCGCAAACTATTCAGAAGTTTTTCACAAAATCTTTCTTCTCGTGCTTTTATTTATCCTTCAAACAAACAGACGGAGCGTTGGGTATCTGTGATTTCTGTGACATGCTGCCCTCACTTGGTCGAGAGATGAACGGCAGGCTGCCCCGGAGTTGCTGCTTCTCATGATGTACTGCATCAAGCCTCCTGCTGGCGGCTCTCACACTGGGGATTAAGATGAACTGACACTGCTAAAGGTGTGAAAACAAATAGCAACAAAGCTTCTTGGAACGTGAAAGAAAGCGCCATCTTCTCTTGGCTGTTGAAGCCCTCCCATACAATACAAGGACATTCCCCTCTTCTTTCTATAGATAAGAGTGATATATCTTTCCATCCGTCAACCATCCATATTCATAAACCCAGCTAGGCTTCCTTAACTACGTTTATTAAAAATTCCAGTTCTTCAGAATGCGCAGAAAAGCAGAAATCTCCCCTGCCACACAAGTCTCGTGGGTGAGTCGATCAGCACAGAGAGCAGATGTTTCGGCAGACAACCGCCGCACTCCCATACTGTGAGCATTGCCTTGTCTCAGGAACACATACAGGTTCTGATCCAATGTTCATTCATATTTATACCAGGCAACACGCCCAGCATTGTCGCCATAAGCCGATTGATTGAGCGCAGTACAAGAGCTAAACGGATGCCATTGGTAAAACGTGGTGCCGACAGACACCGGTGTCCTTCCCTCTCAGATCATGTTCATGTTGCTCATGGACCGGACGCTGCCCGTGTGCGTGTGTCGGCTCTTCCGCCTCACGCTTCGGAGGTAGTTCCGGTAGAGGATGACGCTGATCACGCGGTCCTGGAACTGCTTGGACACGATGTAGTACAGGATAATGTCCAGCACCGTGCTGAGGTTCATCAGGAGGGTGGTGAAGGCCGCCCAGGTGCTGTAGCTCCAGCCTCCTCCTTCTCCGCCTTCGCCACCACTGCTGGGGTCCTTCAGTAGGAGAACCAGCTGGCACACGTGGAAGGGCACAAAGCACACCAGCACCTGCACGATGAGCGTGACGATGATGCGCACGGACTTCTGCTTCACGTTGGGCTTGAGCTTGGAGGTGCGGCCGTGCACCAGGTTGTCCACGATGACGGCGTAGCAGCCCATCATGATGCAGACGGGCAGCAGGAAGAAGAAGGCCAGGCGCACCGCCTGCACGGGGTCGCCGCGGGGGTCGTGGAGGCGCGGGTCGGCGATGCCGTGCAGCTTGGTGCAGGTGGTGAAGTTGGAGGCGCTGTCGGGGTCCACCTCGCGGAAGAGCAGGGGCGCGGTGCCGCCCAGCGTCATGATCCACACACCCACGCACGCCACCACAGCCTTGGGGATGTTGCGGAGCTCGCGGCCGTGCTTGGGCTGGACGATGGCCACGTAGCGGTCGGCGCTGATCAGGGCGAAGAGCCAGAGCGCCAAGCAGGGGTAGAAGAGGGTGAGGGCGGCGGTGATCCGGCAGAAGGCGTCGCCGAAAGGCCAGTAGTCCTGGTGGTAGTAGACCATCCGAAAGGGGAGCAGGAAGATCAGGATGAGGTCCACCAAGGCCACGTTGATCATGTACACCGTGACGGAGTTCTTCCTCTTGGTGGTGAGGGCGAAGACCCACAGTGCCGTAAGGTTGACCGTCACGCCCACAACGAAGATAAAGCCGTAGAAGACCAGGGCGGCCATGTTGTGCTCTTGGGGAAGCGAGAGCGGATCCGCAGACCTCACCGCTTCAAGTGAAACCATGCCACTCATGTTGGTCGTGTTTGGGGGAGAGTCCATGATGCAGCCCTCAGCAGATTGCTGAGAGAGAATAGAAAGGAGAAGGAAAAACTGCTTTATGTGGTTGATAAAATGGCCAGCACTTTATTGTTGATGGTGCTGTAAGAAAAGGGGAAGAAAGTCAGCATAAGTAAAACATTATCTCAAATGGGACTAGAGGGAGTTGAAGATATCTTTAATTATTTAAGTCATTAATGACTTTAATTTAATTATATTTTAATTATAGTAAGTGCATTTCCTGTGAGGTGCTGTGAGGTTCACACAGAAGAGACCATTTAGAAGTATATCAGTCGTTATGTCAATTGCATTGAAAGCATGAGCAACCAAAATACGATTAAAAAAATAAAGGACCTGACCACACAAAATAATACAGTGAGTGGAAAGATCTGGGCTCAAATGGACGTCTCCTACAGTTATCTTATTATTAGGTAAGATTATTCTCAAAAACCACATTCTCCGTTGAGCTTTCAGTCTGGCCCCCCCCCCCCCCCCCCCCCCATGCTAACAGGCTCGACACAAGCCTTCAGTGTGTGTGAACATGATATGTTAATATATAATATTATATATATATCATTTTCTTCTTTTAGGCCTCTTAGTGTTCCACTGTGTAAAGCATCTTTGAATAACCTAATTAAAGCATTCAATAAGTAGGCTACAATGTATTCTTTTTACAATTTGATATTTTTATATGCCCAAAGAGGAAATCTGTTTCTGTTGGTTTTCTTTAGGGTAGATATGGTATACAATGATTATTAGAGGCCATAAACAGAAGCAGGCACTATCATAACGACAGCACACGGTTAATCTGCTCACAAGTGTAATAGCTAGCAAACTATGAACCCCTATCCATTCAATAGTTGCACGTGTCAACAATCAGCTCCAGCTAAACAGTCTGGCTTTTGCATGGGGAAAGTTTTCATTCGTATACCACGCTACAGAGTGTACGAATACAGCGTCTCAGACATGTGGAGGCTTAAGTAGCCAGCGGCGGTTCCCCAGTCTGTGTCTGGAATCCACCTGCTGCTAGATAATTTGAATACTTATTTTTAAACAGCTGTGCAGCTGTTGTGTAAGAACCAAGAGAAAAGTCAAGTATAAATAGTATTTTTATTTTTTTTCCACTCTATATTTTAGCTGGTGAAGCTGGTGTGTAAATAAATGTAGACTTTCCATAAAAAGCTGAGGAGACAAAACAATTAGGATTGCATTGTGCAATTTCAGTTAAACGTCTGTGTTTTCCTTTTGGTTTGTAGGAAATCACATGACTCTGATCTTGAATCTACTTTCATCTTCAAAACTTTATCTCTGGTAGGCTTTAAATAACTCTATATCTTCATCATCAGACATAGTCTGAGATCATCAGGAGTTGAAACAGTGACAACATCGGTGATGTAACTACAAAAAATCCAATGCTCCAAAATACTACAAAATAATAAATATAGTTCCAATAGCAAGAATGTTTTAATAGGTGATAACGTTTCAGCCTACAAAGGCCTTCATCAGATCACGTAGTGACAATCAGTGATGTTACTACCAAATACAATATAATTCCCATTAAACATATCATAGCTTTCAAGATAAATATCTACACTTACCGTAGGGTTTCAGAGATTATTTTCTGGGTATTTTTTTATTGATCATTGCCTGGACATCAGCCCCGGGGACTGCGTGCTCTCAGCAGTGAGTTTATGAAGTAAAGCATGGCCACCGGCCATCTCGCGACATGAACAGTGATCGCAGCCAAAACAAGGAAGTGAGTACTGTGTCTCAGTGGAACGTGACCTTCTGCAAAACCAAAAACCCCATGCAGCTTCCTGTTTCAGTTTGTGTGAGAATGATCTCTACATTGTTGCCCACATCGGAACACAAATGACCAGATCTTGTTTTCTTTGCTTGTGTGTGTGTTCTCCTTTTACATTTTTTTCTTTCCGCAATCGCACCCCCTTAAAGAAAGCGATGCGCCATTTGAAGTGGGAGTAAGTTTGGCAGGCAGAGAGATGGCAGATTTAGGGCGAGTTATTGATTGGAAAAGTGGGGTCTGTCACAGCACATTAGCTCTCAGGGGAGTAATTCACAGCAGGTTGCTGTGAAAAGCATCTGCTGCCGCGGAGAAGTAATTAAACACAGGATGTTGAGGCAGTCGCCATATAAACAGGAAATAAGATGGCGGTAATAGACACTTCACGCTGATGCTGAGATGCTGCGTGCTCCGCGCGCCGTGTTAATGGATGCAACGCACACACGCACACAAAGAAACACACACACACACACACACACACACACACACACACACACACACACACACACACACACTATATTATCTGCATTCCGTGTTCTGCTTGACTTTGAGTATGTGTGTGTCTTTGTGTTTGGGGGAGTAGGGGGGGTTCTTGCCATGGACTTAGAAACAACTTTATGCTAAGCTAGGCAAAAACAAACACAATGGCGAACAAAGACGTAAGTGAAGTGCATGACCATACCTCATTGTTGCATATATACAACACTAAGTAAAAGGGTAAGTCACTGTCACACTTCCGTGGGTTGAACCCTGTGCCACGCGACCTATTCCCCCCCATGTTACGTTTTAGAAATGTCTAGGATTGACTTTTGAATAGCTGAGTCTAACACCACATACTAGAAAGAAGCATGTTAGTTGGATCCGTTTATTTTTCCAGTGAAATAATTATCTGTCTGCTTGTCCTCTCAATATGTCCTGAAAAAAAGATCTTGCCAGATGGCACTTTGTGTTCACTGCAATATGTTGTTATGACAACAGTCTGTGTGATGTTTCCCCTCTTTCTGATACCTATCATGTGGCTGATTCTTTTGAGGCTCCATCTCCATCGTTGAGAACATCATGTGTTATTATAATCATGTAGGCCGTATGTATAATTTGATGGATTTCTAATATGAAGTGCCGTCACCGTGTTCCCCTTTCTTATGTTTTCTGCTGTAGGTTTTTAAATATAATTTCTTAAACCAAAAAAAAAGTCTATGATTGACCATGGTATTTGTTTGCTTGGCATAGATCGTAGATTGGAAATTGAAATGCCTTTGGAATTGATTGTTTACTTAAATAAGTTCACTCAGTTCACTAACAGGGATATGCTTCCCTCTACAGGTAGAAATGGGTAAGTGCACTGTTCCTTCTGACTATTATCTAAAGTCATATCTAGAAAGCAATTTTAATGAATCGAAATACATAATAAACATTGGTTAATACTTCAAATAACATCAGTAACAGAAAAATAGTTTTCTCAATGGAAATCATAATGCATCAAAGTGCGCTCAAAAGGAATGTATTGTTCATGTGCTCTGTGGTTGACAGTGAATACATATTATTCTGTTATATACAAACGTCACAAACATCATATAGTTTGTTATTCCCCCTCCCTCACTTTGAGAATGTCCTTATAGAGAATGGCCTAACAATTTATGAGAACAAAACATAGCTGAAGAAGATTTGCAGTGACCTCCTTCAAAATAAAAAACAACCAGAATACAAAAACATGGGTCTAGTAAATAAGTAACAACATTTAAATTAAACAATCTGTTGAAAATTCAAACCTGTTTGTTCTTATTCCCAAACTGCTCTGCAGTAGTCCTCACTGCCGAGAGACCAATAATGGATAAAAGTGTTCATGTGATAAGGAGTAGACCTAGACCTTGTTCCTGTACCAAGAAGTTCAACATCCACAGAGGTATGGTCTCTCTCTTCCTCTGTCTCCCTATTTCAATCCCTTTGTCTCCCTTTCCCTGTCTCCCTCTCTCTTTCTCTCTGTCTCTCTCTATCCCTCTTTCCCTCCCTCTCCCTCCCTCTCTCCCATCACGCTGTTGTTTTCCACTTTGTGCATGGAGTTGTGTATGGAGTTGTGTACGGAGTTGAGGGGGATCTTGTGGTCGTTGACGATGTCCCTGGAGGACCCCTCGGGCGAGGTGCGCCCCGCGCTGGAGAAGGACGCGCTCACGTGCCTCCGGAGAAGCTTAAGCACCTTCCTCTTGTAGCCCCGGCACGCAAAGAAGTAGATGAAGGGGTCCAGGCAGGGGTTGAGGTTCATCAGGCACACAGTGATGTGCAGGGACACCTGGAAGGCGGTGAGCTGCGCGCAGTCCGGCGGGCTGGCCTGCAGCAGCTTGCGCAGCATGTACTGCAGCAGGTCCACGTGGTAGGGGCTGTAGCACAGCACAAACACCAGCGACACGCAGCAGATCACGCCGATGGCCTTGTGGCTGCGCCCCGACTTGTGCGTCAGCCGGTTTTTCTGGGCGCTGACCCTCAGCTTGGAGCACAGCACCGAGTAGCAGAGCAGGATGGTCACCATGGGGATGACGTAGCCCAGGAACACGGCGCCGATCAGGATGTAGGCGATGTGCTCCACCTGCTCGAAGTTGGGGTACTCCATGCAGGTGATGTAGCCGTCGGGCTCCTCGTTGGTCATCTCCATGTTGAGCAGGGGCAGCGTCTGGGCCAGCACCAGGAGCCAGACCCCCACGCAGATGTAGCGCACGTGGTGCACCTTCCGGAAGCGGCCGAGGCGCAGCGGGAGCACCACGGCGATGAAGCGGTCGATGCTGAGGCAGGTCATGAAGTTGACCCCGGCGTAGGTGTTCATGTAGAACAGGAGACCGGTCAACTTGCACATCACCTCCCCCATTGGCCAGTGGAAGCCCATGGCGTAGTAGACCAGCCGGAAGGGCACGGAGAGGGTGAAGAGGATGTCGGAGATGACCAGGTTGAGGGAGTACAGAGTGGTGGAGTTCATCTTCCGCCGGTTGGGGCGGATGACGTGCAGCGCAAGGGCGTTGCCCGACAGCCCCACCAGGAACAGCACGGAGTAGAAGAGCGGCATTAGGACCTGGGCGTAGCGCCGGTGGTCGTACAGGGTGGGGCAGGTGTTGTTGCTCGTGGGCGTGGTGAACAGCGAGGCTGTGGGGGAGATCGTCGAGGATAACCCCATGGTGACCTCCAGCCTGCAGGGAGAGAAATTACATCAAAGGTGACATATTATACCAGCAGGGGTGAGTGTGATTGGGTTAGGGTTAGGGTTAGGGTTATAACGGCTTGTACCGGCTAATCACACTCACAATTGGTGGTGTAATATGTCACCTTTAAAAATATAAAATCCTGAAATCTTGCGTCTGGGATCGAGTGTCATTTTCTCTTTTGCTGCACCCTGAGATGGATTTTATTCTGTGGCAAACATGCATTATATGTATTTAAGTTGGTGTCATGCCGGATACAGTATCAACTCTGGCGTTTCCTGTAGTGAGGTTTTCTAAATGGAGTGCAGTGCCCTCTTGTGACTTTAGTTTGCATCATGAGGAAATATCTGTAGAAAACAAGCCCGTCCTTGACATTTTAGCCGCCATGGGTCCGGCACATGCTGGGGTATTAACGCGTGTTCACCTTCATGGAGAAAAGGATTTGAAGGAATAGGGGATAGACTTTTGTTCTTTTTCATTGCATATCTTTCATGTATATCATATCATGTATTTAATACATGAACCACATGAATGACATGATTACACAAAGTTTTAGTGTTAGCCTTATTTTCAACCCACCGTTGTAATCGTAATCTTCAGCTTGATCTATGAGAGAATTCCTTGTGTGTTCTTAAAACAAATTAATAATACTTAAAACATTAGAACCCCTTTGTTAATATTGGCCCCTGTGATGTTATTGTGAAGCGTTGAATGTGAAACAGGTTATTTTGTCGACAAAATAATAAGCACGTTCTATTTAAAAGCGCTATTCTCACTTGCGCTTTTACTTTTTCATCTGCAGAAGTCTGTAAACAATTCCAATGACTTCACTTTAATTATAAATACATGTGTTGTTCTAACTCTCACATTTCAACATAATGCGTGTTGACAGACAACATTGTCTATGAGGAAGTCCCATACCCATGGGCCCCCAGCATCCATCCCTGTAGCATGGAATGGCCGTCTATAATAAAGCAATGTTCTTTGAACCGAGGTGATTATCGTCCCCTTGCCAAAGCTATCTAGCGGAACACACTTGCACAGAGAAAATACCATGTTTCCTGTGCCATTCAGCAAAGTGAACTGATTTCGGAGTAACCTCATTCGAAACGTGTATGTGTGTGTGTGTGTGTGTGTGTGTGTGTGTGCGTGCGTGTGTGCGTGCATGCGTGCGTGCGTGTGTGTGAAAGTATTTCAACGTCACTGCAACATATGAAGCAACACATGTCAGTAACATTGTTGTGAAATTGTAAGGTGGAATTCTATCTGCATTCTGTCAGTATTTTCATATTCTAGATACACAGAGGCAAACACGTGACCCAGGAGGTCAAGTTCCCCTAAACCCGCTTGTGCAGAGAGCGTTGGTGACATGAACCCCACTCATCCACGGCCAATAGTTATGGTTCACGGGATCACACAAGCACAATCAACATGTAAACCTACCTATGCATTGGCAAGCTTTGAAATGATTGTCTTAGCGGTGCAATCGACATTAACAAGTATTGCATGACTTACGACTTCTTTTAAATATAGCTCAAATCTGTTCACAGTGAAGATCCTCATAACATCATGAAATACAGATGTCATATGCAGCTTCAGGGTTAACCCCAGAACATGACTGTAGAGGAAAGTAAAAAGCCATGAAAAATGTAGATAATAGTATACCCAAATTAAGGGAACTCACCAGAAAGAAGTGGAATTAATTCCTCCCAATTGACAGTGAAGTGTTTTCTCTGACTGTGAGGCGCTCTGCTTACGGGGCGGAGTAACCACAGCAGTGACCGAGAGGAGGGCAGCATGTCACTCGCTCTCTCGCTCTCTCTCTGTCTCTCTCTCTCTCTCTCTCTCTCTCTCTCTCTCTCTCTCTCTCTCTCTCTCTCTCTCTCTCTTTCTCTCTCTTTCAATTTCTTTCAAGTAACCACAGCAGTGACCGAGAGGAGGGCAGCATGTCACTCGCTCTCTCGCTCTCTCTATCTGTCTCTCTCTCTCTCTTTCTCTCTCTTTCAATTTCTCATTCTCTCTTTTAAATGTGCTAGGACAGAAGGTGCTTCTTAGAAGTTCAAGGGGGATTGGTTGTCCAAACATAAAGTTCAGTCTGGCAGGAAGCAGATTTCTGAACATAATTTACATTTCTGTACAATTGGAGAAGCTATCAGCTCAACTTCACCCTATCTGACTCACTATTCTAAGAAAGGAAAACCACATGCTGCCGCTCAAAGTTTAGCTTAATAGGGAAACACATTTTATTATATTCCCTTGTGACATATCAGTGTAGACGATATCAATGATTTTCAAGTTTACAGAATAAATGACAATAAATAATCAAACCATTATTAAGAATTGGACTGTGCATACATTAACACAGAAACTTTTGTTCACAACATACTCCTCAACTTTCACACCCTGGTGCTTTTCACACCTTGCAGATCCAGCCCAGTGCACACATTGAGGAAACTGCAAAACAATGTGTGTGTGTGTGTGTGTGTGTGTGTGTGTGTGTGTGTGTGTGTGTGTGTGTGTGTGTGTGTGTGTGTGTGTGTGTGTGTGTGTGTGTGTGTGTGTGTGTGTGTGTGTGTGTGCTTGTGCGTGTGTGCTTGTGCGTGTGTGCGTGCGTGTGCGTGTGTGCGTGCGCGCGTGCGTGTGTGCATGCGCGCGTGCGTGTGTGTGTGAAACAGATGTACTGAAGAATCGAGAATGTCTGAGAATGTATTATGGTTATAGGCAGGGATTTATGTGTGTTGTGTGACTATTCTATTTGTTACTATTTTAAATCTGTGTTTATTACAATTACAAGTGTTTTGTCTGTCTATTTGGGTGAGGTTTATGGGTGTATGTACAGTAAGTGTTTGTGTTATGGTTTATGGTTTAATGCCAAAAATAGGTACTTGCCCTTGAAATCAATAAGAAGTCTGTAAGAGAATGAGCCGCATGACCAATCCCTGCCGCAATTCCAAAGTACAATGTTCCCGTTGCTTTGTACAACTCAGGAGACTAGGAGGTTGCTCTCTCCCGACTAGGAGGTTGCTCTCTCCCGTAAAAGGACAAACGAGACAATGGAAGCTGAGAGGAAGCAGCTCAACTTCCCCACACCTCGCCATGTGCCGCTGAGTCACTGAGGCTCGACCAGACAGCAGGACACGAGCCGTTAGGTGCGTAGTGCCAGTGTCACGGAGGTTCCCTCAAAGCTATTAATGGCGCCAAGACCACACAGTTGCCCCTTGAATGAGAAAAGTGTGCTCCTCTAACACCCTATACCTTATCTTATCCAAGCTAAAAATGCCTCAAATTACTGGAACTGCCTTCCTACTGAACTTAGAGAAAGCGCCAGCTTTCTATCATTTAAAACAAAACTTAAGAAATGGATCAAAAAGAACCAAATCAATAGCTGATCTACCTCATCCTAAGTACTGCGTGTCTCTTTTCTCTCTCTCTCTCTCTCTGTCTGTCTCTCTCTCTCTCTCTCTCTCTCTCTCGCTCTCGCTCTCTCTCTCTCTCTCCCTTCTTTTTGCTTTCTGTCCTTCATGCATTTTTCCTTATTAATGTAATGTGATGATGTGTTGACCTGCCAAGGGACTACCGATGAAATCAGTCTACATCATGTTCATTTTGAATGAAGGGGTTTGTGTTTGAGGCTAGTTTTCGTTTCTTACAGCTAGTTTTAATTTATTAGAGTTGTAATGAAAATCGGTGAAGATGTAGTGTACTCTGAGCATTTTGCTAAGGTTCTGTGGTTTGCACTTCCTGCACAGAAAATAGGAAGTTAAGAAGAATAAACCAAGAGGATATCCTCTTGAGCGCTATCTGATGAAATTTACCCTCAGGCAGCTGGTGATGAGACATGAAATCACTTGAAAGTATTTATTTTGCATTTGGTTTTTCTTTCCCCTTGTTTTCAGGGGAATTCAGAAAATAAGACACAAGTAAAAGAAGAACAAAAACATTGCTATTGGTTTCAGAATTGTACATAGGAATGATGTCTGTTCTCTGTATCACTTCTTATTTATTCTGAAAGGTGGGCCATTCAGGGCAGGGGGGCATGTTTTCAAAATAACAGAGGTGTTAATATGTACATAACATTGAAGTGACACCCAGTGGTTAAACATTTTTTGATGTGAAGTAGGTAGATAGTGGGGATAGAAACCATCTCACAGATGAAGCTCTCAGAATAGTTGAAAGAAGTGGCCTCTTTCACCTACTTCCTTTAATAACAACACAACCCTCGTTGCTGGTAGGATGTGGCACAGCTGTGATGTACATCACGGGAAACCAATGACACTCTTTGGACATCAGTCCAAAGAATGGTAAAAATAACAGATTCTCTTTACATATATTTGAGCAAAAACACCATTATCTAATATTATAATATCATAATTATATCATACAGTATCATTGGGGAAGGTTGTGATTTACGTGAACCTTTCTCAGTGAATGAATTTTGTGCAGGCTACTGCAGACCAGACCACATGCGCAAATTATACTCCAGATTGGATTGCAGTAGTTTGAAGGACACATTATTCGACCGCATTGCTTTGAGTGGTTATTACTGATCTTTTGGATGATAAAAAACTTAACCGAATGGAACATAAAACTAACATTAAAGGAATAATTGACCCTCCAAATATAATATTCTAAAATGTATTTCTCTTGAACCGATCAAAGTATTCTGTAACATTTTGATATGATGATTGAAGATTTTGCCTGGTTTAATACTACAAACTCTCGTATTGTAGGTTTAAATACAGAAAAATAAAATTAACAATAGAGATTAGAAAGCAGAAATCAAATATCGAAGGGTGTTTTACATTCAATGATACAGAATACAGTTAAGAACGATTCAATGCATAATAAATATACGGTAACAGTGAAATCAGATTATACCTGATGAGGTTTAGTCAAAACGGGGTCGGGAAAAACAATCATGCACATCACTATTATAACACGTAGCTCAGAATCAGATATATCATCATCACCAAGCCTTCTACGTCAATACAATATTGGATGGCTCCCTCTCCAGGTTTAACAGATGCTACTGCATGCTTAACCTCTTCTTGACTGGTAAGGTTACCTGGTCACATGGTCATTATTAGGTATTGATGCAACACACCTGTCCTCCACTGATTGAGACTGAGGCTACGTTTACACGATGACGGTCTGAACAGAAGACGCAAAAGTGGCGTCGCGTATTCACTTTTTATTCCGCGCTTAGACGAGCGTTTCCGGGAGGAAATCTGCGTGCATACGGTGACGTTAAAGTGTGTGGAATTCGATTGGGTATGCATGCCAGGCGGCTAGGTGGTGCTGTGATACACTATCACACAACACCGCCATGTCTGAGCGCATGCGTAGAATCTTCCTTCTTCTCTTATCCGTGCCGCAAAAACCAAAAAGGTCCTTCTCTGTTAAGTAATTCTATACATATCCTATACATTTCGTGGAAAGACTCCTGTACGCTTGTAAGAGCTGCCAGAGCAGCTTGAAGGTCCGACGCATGGAAATAATCTGACATGTTTGTTTATTTCCTTGTACTGGCACATGTATGTGACGTAAACGCGTACGCGACGTGAGCAGATCTGAGCAGTGTTTTGCGTCTTGGCAGTGTAGACGGAAACGCTACGGCGGAGCGTATTCAAATTTTCCACTCTGGAGGGTGGTTTCAGATTTATGCGTTTTCATGCCCCAAAAACGCTGTCTCCGTCTAAACGAAAGGCACTTCCGATAAAATATTTTGTCGTTTTTACCCGCAAGCGTCCTCGTGTAAACGGGGCCTGAAGTGGAGGGGCGTTTACAGGGGAGCCGGCAGCTCTGGCCCAGAGTGAAATATACTAATACTAATACAAAAAGAAACTTCAACTCTCAAAGCATTTATTGACCGTGATAACCATCTGTAGCACTGGCTCTCTAGTGACCACACGTTATTAGAGTTAAGGTCAACGCCCTATCATCTGCTGTGACGTTAGGCTTGGCCTGGGAGTCTTGAGTCTACAGCCCTAGATGTTTATGTATCACCCCGGATCTCAAAAAGTACAACATAAAAAAAAAAAAATAGCCCCATCTATTCATCTCTCATTCTGATCATACACCTAGCCCCTTGGAAATATTATGATACCCTTGATCAAAAAGTATGTTTTAGATTCTCATTGGAAACATCATTTGGTGTTTCATTTAATAAGCAGATCTTCCTCACACTACTGGGCACGTGCGTATTGTGTGTGTGTGTGTGTGTGTGTGTGTGTGTGTGTGTGTGTGTGTGTGTGTGTGTGTGTGTGTGTGTGTGTGTGTGTGTGTGTGTGTGTGTGTGTGTGTGTGTGTGTGTGTGTGTGAGATAGTGAGAGTGAGAGTGAGAGAAAGAGAGAGAGCCCACATGTGCACACCAGCTTGTCATTGCCCTACACTGCAAGAACTGTATCTGAAAATGGTGTGTGTGTGTGTGTGTGTGTGTGTGTGTGTGTGTGTGTGTGTGTGTGTGTGTGTGTGTGTGTGTGTTACATGGTATAATGCCAAAATAATGTACATGCCCTCTGAAGTCCGTAAGACTATTATTAAATGATAGACAATGACTATCATTTAATAAAGCTTTCCAAAATATACTTTAAACTGGTGTAGGCTAAAACTACTATGCTAAACTCCTAGTTGCCTCAGCCAATCAAGGCAGAGTATAGAGGTTTGGTGTATGTTGAGAAAGAATGATCGATACAAATTATGAAATTTCTATGAAACGTCATCATGCGATCCAAAGGTTGAAGCGCCATCTTGATACAGAGGAAGGGATGCAGCAGTAACTGAAGTAGGACACACGATGGCAGCAGTGCTTTTGCTGTATATACTATATATAGGTATGTTTTTCCACTCATTAACATAAAGAAAACTGTGGAAATTGTGGAACGGCTCCTGTGTACTAAATCCTGAATCAAAATCAGTCGAAATGAACCAGTGCAGAATCAATGTTCTCGGATTAGCTTTTTTTTTATCAATAATGAATAATAAAAAATAAAAAATAAACAGAAATTTAAAAAAATAATTGTACACAGAACAAAGGAATAATTGTGTGATCCTGCATTGACATAATTTAACACATAATGAAATACATTAGATGAGTACATTAGATTAGATGCATGACTTCATTGCATTTCTCCATCTTCTCTGTGCATGGATTAGCTATATGGTATTAGATTACAGATTAAGATAAAGAAGGTCACTTTGTAAAAAAAGAGAAACCAGTTTAACTGAATTTCATTCACTGTGGCAAACTGTAATGCAATTCAATACGATTCAAATTAATAATCAGGTTATCACTGCCCTTGGGGAAGTGAGAGCAGCAGTAAGCATCCAGCGGGTTTAGATGACGATTCATCCTGGATGAAGATTTAACAACATAACCTGGTTTCCTCAAAACTATGAGAAAGACATGTGTAATTGTAGCATTTATACACAATTGGAATACGGTTCCCTCCTGTTGTCCTTCAAAGCCCATTTCCAATAGATGGATCAATGTTTTAATTTTTCTGTCATTAAATCTTTGGAAAACAGTGCGTCAAACACCTAATGACTGTTTTCGAGGCACATTTATTTCACCCAACGCGTTTGTTGTCAAACTACAACCAAGGGAATATTCATTTCGGGTTGCAAGCAGGATGTATTCATGGCTCCTACCGTCGCTCTCCCTCTCCACCACAACATCTCGCTCTCCCTCCTCCCTCTCTGCCTTGTATGCCTCTCTCTCTCTCTCTTTCCATTTAAACAGGTCGCTGCTTTATGTGCTATAAAAAGAGTCTGCTTCCTCTTTGTGTGTCTGACGACGCAGATGATCAGAGCGCAGCTCAGTAGTAGGTGCTTTCTGAGTGGTTATGGCTGCCAGGTGCCAGGGGAAGTGATGACGGTGCTACCACCACTACATAGCCCTACACCCACACTCACTCATACACGAGATGTGTTTGTGAAGAGAGATGTGAACCAGGGTTCCACTGTTCTTTTAAAGTTCTCTTTATTCCCTTTTCATGTGTGTACGTGACTGCCTCATAGCTAATTTGAGGTGAATATGGCATCGCGTGTGTGTGTGTGTGTGTGTATCCATATGTGTGGAGTGGAGAGAGTGCACCTGCTCATAACCTGTAAAAGCACCCATAATAATTGTCTGAAGAGTTTATTGACAGGGTGCCACCTTCATAACGGTTGAATATTCTGGGAAACGCTCAAGGAAATAATGTTATTCCTTATTGAAGCAATTGCAGTTTCATCACCCAACTTTCCTTGTCTTTTTTTCTCTCAAGCACTTGTCTCTCTCTGCCTCATCAGATTTGTAAAGAGGGAAATGAGAGGGAGAATTTTTCACAGTGCCCGAGAAGGAACTAATGACATCCAATTACACGCTTTGCTAGGTTCTAATAGTTTCCACCCGACTTGGTCCACATATCTACTTCTTTTCCGACTGAAAGTGAGCAAAGTCATTAATGTTTTTCTTTTAATGACCAAAAAAGTTTCCCAAACAGACCAAACAAATTCTAATCACAATTCAGAACGAAAAAATACTTCAATGTTTAATGCCATCAAATCAATGGAGTGCATATTCCTAGTAGTTTGGTTGTAATTTTGTTTATTTTGGGATACTACACACAAATGATTATTGATCCCCGGTAATAAATCCATTTTTTTTACAGATTCTAATAGTTAAGATAGTGAGGTTTTACATCATGTTACACAACATAACCCAAAATACAAATAAGATAAAACAGGGCTCTATCTTTCACTTTTCACACTACCTTCTTAGGTAATGCTGCTGCTCTTCTGCCTGACTTTCAAATGAAGATCAGAGGATGTCAACTTATTCCCCTTGAACAGACTCATCACCCTCTTCTTGTAGGTCTTTATCGCGAAAAAGTAGAGGATGGGATCCAAGGCACAGTTCAAGTTCATGAGCAACACGGTCACCTGGAGCACAAGTGTAGAAAGGACATCTCAGAACACAAAATACATGGATCTCAAATCAATGTAGGCGGAAACGGAAAAATACGGTCAGGCTCACCTGCAGCGATGCCTTGAAGTCACTCTTTTCCTGACACGGGGGCTCTGCGAGAAGACTCCTCGCCATGAACTGCATGATGTTGACGTGGTATGGGCCGAAGCTCACCGTGAAGGTGAGCAGGATGAGGAGGATGATGGTGTTGGCCCTGCGATGTCCCACTCCCCCCCCGGCCCCGCTGCCCAGCGGGCTCTGCCGTGCGGCGGAGCGTAGCTTCCTGTTGATCTGGGCGTAGCAGCCGAGGATCAGTGCCAGCGGGAGGAAGAAAGAGAAGACGCAGGCCAGCAGGAGAAGATACAGCATGGACCTGGCCCCGAAGTTGGAGAACTCCATGCATGTGCGTTTGCCCTCGGTGGTCGTGAGCATGCTCTTGAACAGCACGGAGGCCACCTCCAGGAGCACGATGGCCCACACCAGGCCGCACACCCGTCGGACCACCTTCACGCTGCGGAGACCCCGCAGCCGGTGCGGATGCACCATGGCCAGGTAGCGGTCCACGGAGATGCAGGTCATGAAGCCGATGCCTATGACGGGTCAAAGGTTAAAGTTGTTAGGTTGTTGTTTAAGACCACCAAAAAAGCATGAGCGTACGACCCACGATAACCATTGCAAAATTAAAACAAAAAAGATAAATCAGATACAATTACAATTAGGGCATTTAGCAGACGCTTTTATCCAAAGCGACTTTCATCGGTTAATACACACATTGACACACCGACGGCAGAGTCAACCAGGCAGAGTCAACCATGCAAGGCGACAGCCAGCTCGTCAGGAGCAGTTAGGGTTAAGTGTCTTGCTCAGGGAAACATGAGCAAGACACACTCAGGGGATCACAGGAGTGTGAGGAGATGGGGATCAAACTAGCAACCTTTCAGTTACAAGACAACTGCTCTACCTCCTGAGCTAAGCCGACCCCGTGCACCCCCTAGATAAATCATGTCCATGTGTTTCCCCCGCTTTCGTTGTACATACCTGCATAGGTGTTCGCAAAGAAGATGACTGCGGTCAACGTGCACATGACGTCCCCGAAAGGCCAGTCGAAGCCACGGATGTAGTAGGTGATCCTGGCCGGCAGCACCAGGGTGAAGAGGGTGTCGGACAGAGCCAGGTTCAGCAGGTAGATGGAAGTGGAGTTACACTTCTGCTGACTGCGACAGATCACGTAGAGCACCAGGCTGTTGCCACAGGCACTGATGAGGAACACCAGCAAGTAGACGATGGGGAAGAGAACCGTGGCAACAGCCTGGCCGGCGAAAACATCACAGGAGCTCTGGTTGGGACGAGGAGAGACTGAAAACGGATCCACTGTAATGTTATCAGAAGACATCGCCATCTGTTGTCGAGGAGAACCCCAAAAAACGAAAAAACATGAAATAGATTCCTGTGATCTGGTTGAGAAATATTCCCTGGCAGGAAACAGCTGTTTATCTACGACAAATAAGGACAATTGCTCCTTCGGAAGCTCAACAAGCTGTTTGCGTTTGTCAGTGGTCCGGTACTTACAGGTATACCTTTGATATGAATCCCTACTGGTAATGCTGTGGCTTTTGACAGACTTTCGTGACAGCTATGTTGATTCGCTCTCTCTACATGAACCACTGAAACTGTACATCAAGCATGTGAAATCCCACCCCCCGACTTTGGGTTCCTGATGTTGGCTCTGCCTAGAGACACTTAGGTTCTAATCCTTCAAAGAGCTATTGAAGCATTACGCAAATTAGATAGAATATGTCACTTTTTGAATGTTGTAGTCAAGCTAAGAGCAAAATTTATTATGAATTAGATATGACTAATATGTTGTATGCTACCTTTTAGAGACTTTTAACATCACTAAATATTTGCCAGTATTGGACTACATCGGCAATGACCACTTTTTTAAATTTTTCTCACTCCTCATAATCACCATATTTTTCAAGTCTACACTGAGGATCATTATTACTACTGGGTAGTAGTAATGTAGTGTAACCACGTAGGCTCACATAAACACAGGCTTTCTTTTCGCAATATCCGTTGAAGTTGCTTAATATTGCAACTAGGACTGAACTCTGATGGTGCTCCGGTCTAAAAAACCCAGGGCTTCTCGGGAAGCGATACAATCTGAGGTTTCTGTGTGTATCGGCTGCAAGACTCTGAGCACCGCCGCTCCATGTGCTGGCAGTTCTGGTTAAACAAAAAAAACAACAACACAAAACCACCATCGCCCTTTTAACTTTGGATGGGGTATATAAAAAAGTATCCATGACGGAAAAGTTAACCGCCAGCGATATTGCCTTACAAAGATAGAACGCTTCTTTTCTGAGAAGTAGCATAAACGTGGCACACGTTGCTGTGCCCACAGTGCAATTTACAGCTTCCACAGATCCACGGATGTTTAGCAGCTGCATGCCAACAGCACACAAGCAAGGTTTTTGAGGCTAGTCTGCCAATGAGTCATTTACAGAGGTGAATACATATACTTTCAGAATACATGGCATGAAATGTGTCAGAATTTCCACACAGTTTCTTATTCGATTTTATTATTCAAAGCTTTTCAATGTTTGGACAGTAAGCCAATCGCAATACAAACACCATAGGTATAAGTCATCGCAATAAGTTATTGTGTGGATGTTTTATTTTTAACGTAACTCAGTTTCTGATATGCAATAAACAATTGATATGTAATACCTTCGGACTTTTGTCAAATCCTATGTTGTAAAAGTATCAATTTAAGTGAGGTTGCATGTATCACAGCACATTTAGCCAATGCTTCCATTCAGATTCCAAGCGCAACTGAGAACAAAGAAATCTTAGAGCAAATAGCATGACAAAACTATAAATAATGCTGCAATACAAAAAGTGCTCCGATCATAAGCAGGTAGAAGTAGCCCACTAGTTTTCTTTAAACAGTGCAGTACAAGGCCTGAATGTCCTCCCGGAGAAAAGTCGGGGATCATTGTTTGCCATTTTACGACCCCGGGCCTAATTGAAATGGATGGCAGCTGTACGCCCACAAAGGTCACTAATCGTCACCAGTCAAATGCAGTTATGATACAACTCTGGCGGGGTCACAATACAAGTAGCATCTAGTCAGTGTCACCAGCTATTTGGAGGCACGCTGCAGAGAAGGGCTGTATTTTGTGCTCCATTAATTTGGCCCAACGAGTTAAACATCTCAAACTGTCTGGGCAGTTTTGCGGAAAAACAGAAGGACAGGCAGTTTTTTTTTTCTATCCTCAGGCGATTGCCAACCTTCGTGCGGTGGCGGGCACAGGGGGGGTGTACACAAATGAAGAGGGAGGTGGGGGTCATTAACCGTACCCCCCCCACACACACACACACACACACCCCTCAGCCCCCTCTTCCCCTGAATTAAATCCGTCAGCACAACGACTTTCTGCAGTCGACATTAAGAAAAGTTTCTTCACGAGGAATATCTCGGCCGTTGAGCACGTACATAGGTACACATTCCATTTGGGATCTTTTTATGGTCGTTCATCACCTCCAGGTTCATTTTATGGCTTCTCAAACTCTGTGATATTCATGTCAGCGGACAGAAGACCATGCTGTGTAACGTTGAGTGAGAACACAATCAGAATTGTATTGCATTCCTCCATTGTGTTTTCATCCCCCTCCTCTCCCCATAGGCCTGCGTGGGGTGCGCTGCCTCGGACAGGCGTGTGACGTGAAACGTCTTGGGGAAATTGAATGCGACGACCCAGCATGGAACACGCATAGAAGTCACTCCTCAGAAATGTGACCTTTTTCTGGTGGTTAAGTCAAGGGGGCCTGATGGAGGGAGGGGTCAGGGGGAGAGGGCGGGAGGGAGGCAGGGAGGGGAGGTCAAACCGATGGGAATCATACAATAGTTGATGGTGGCAACTACGGCCCCATAAAAGGAGAGCCCAGAAGGCATATCGCTTTAAAGGCACGCTGGACCAGTGAGGTGCTGGTGAGGCTAACTGGGAATGACTTCTGGTGTCCACAGCATGCATGCCATCACCAGCATGGTTCCACCAAAGGTGCCTAACCAGATTTAGGATGTTTCCATTTGAGCCAATATTGATTTATTTATTTTTGTATTCTTTTTTGAGCATGAAGTTTTACCCCATATAGTTATCTGACTTCTGGTTTATCCTAACTTGACACTCAACTGTCGCTGAACAATTGAAGAGGATAGGCTGACCAATGGCTGGGCATCCTATAAAATAAAGTATTGTAGGATGAAAACCTTTATTTTAACGTTAATTTCTTAAAAGATGAATGTCAATGCATTCTAGTTCAGCTACAGTACCAATCGAGTATTGCTATTAAATGCAGGACCACTAGAGGGAGCACAGTCATCACATATAACTGAAAATTGAGCCACATTTTGGCAGTCAAGATGAGAAATTCCAAATAATCTTCTTCTAAAAAGACGATTGTAGTGTGTTTGGTTGTTTTTCCTGTTGTTAAGAAAACGTTTTGCTTGGTTAATTTCCTAATTTGTGTACCCATATACACTGAACCAACCCTTATGTCTTAAGTTTTACACGAGGACTACTACTTGATGTTGCTGTAGTGTGGTGTGCATGTAGTTTTGCATGTGTGTGTGCGGATATGTATTTGTGTGTGTAGGCGTGTGTGTGTGTGTGTGTATGTGTGCTTGTGTGTGTGTGCGCATGTGTCTGTGTGTGTGTGGATTTTTGTGCATACGTGTGTGTGTTTGTTCATGTAGGTGGGTGTCTGTCTGCGTGTGTGTGTTAGTGTGTTTTTAGATGTGTGTGTTTGTTTGTGCATATTTATATGTGTGTATGTTTGTGTTTGGATGTGTGTGTGTGTGTGTGTGTGTGTGTGTGTGTGTGTGTGTGTGTGTGTGTGTGTGTGTGTGTGTGTGTGTGTGTGTGTGTGTGTGTGTGTGTGTATGTGTGTCTGCTGGACACACCGCGGGGATGCTCCTGCTTTGTCAGGGGGCCTCATGTGGCTCGTGTCGGTTCTCATCATCACCCTTCTCCCCCCACGGTTCAGCCTCCGTCCCTCCCACCCGGACCCCCTGCCCCCCGATCCACTACGCTCGCGTGACGACTCTGGGTTCACACTTAGCCACGCTCCTGTCACCTCTCTCTCTATCTCCCCCTTCCCCCCCCCCCTCTCTCTCTCTCTCTTTCTCTCTGTCTCTCTCCTTTTCTCTTTTTCTCTCTCTCCCTCTCATTGTCTCCCTTTCTTGCTCTCTCATTCATCTCTTTCTCTCTCTCTCACTGTCTGTCTCTCAACCACAGAGATGTGGTGGTTTATAGTTGTCGTTGGTTTGAACCTTGCAATATTTGCTCTCCAGAGAGAGTATTTAGAAACAGAAACAATATTGTGCATATTGTAAATGCACTTCGCTATCTGGGTGGTAAAGAGAGGAAGAAGCTATATCACAAAGCAATATATTTCTGTCACACACTCAACCACACCCACGCACACATACACACACGCACACACACACACACACACACGCACACACACCTACACACACACACACACACACACACACACACACACACACACACACACACACACACACACACACACACACACACACACACACACACACACACACACACACACACACATTCATTTAGCAAACGACTGATAGGGGAGCAATGAGATAACGTTTGCTGGAAGGGACACTGATGAAGGCCAGTGAGTCACAACGTCAGTGTTGCTCAGCCTCTCTAAGAAGCTCTCCACTCGCCACTCTGCATAAAGCTACCACAATGGACACTGTCTTGACCCCCCCTTTTAACCGCACATGTCAACGAGTTGACACTGCTTTAGCTGGTTGTGAAACACATACTGGTGCTTTGCATTCGCCCCCCCCACAAATGAACTGCTAGTGACCTCACACCCGCAAAGAGGTACTTTACTACTGCAGTTGTACACTGCAGAACAGTTTAACACCGTTTTGAACAGTAGTAACAAAAGTGGGGGCAGTAGAATCGATGGACAGAATTGGACACTATACCTTAAGAGGAAAATGCCTAAAATGTATCAGTCTTTGCAGTGAGTGGGATAACTATTACTGGATAAATTCAGGCATACATTCAGGCACCATTCTGAGAGTAATTGAGGTGGGGTTGTTATAATATATCGTATTAATATTTAATTATACAAATTCTCCCCAGTAACAATTGTGTGGAAGAAAACTATTGGAGTTGTTCATATTCAAAACTTCAAGAACTTTTAATCAGAGCTGTCGATCATTAACTCAATGTGTGACACAAGCATGAGAGGTTAATGACATGCTTATCATTTCATCCGAGACCATCTTTAGTCAAATACTTTTATTATAAACAACTTATCAAAGGCCTGTTTGGCCGAGCAACTTTTGCAAGTAAATTTCCAACCTTCGAAAGAGCAAGTGGAAAGAGTGCTTCAGTGACGCCCAGTGGGTCAAACAACACTCTCAATGCGTACCCCGATAACCAGCCTACATTCTCTGTACCAGTCGCAGTATCAAAATCCTCCAGCCATCGGGGCAGCGTGATCCAGGCCGCGCCCCAAGACGTGACCCTGTTTTTGGGGCCACGGCGTGGCTTGCTTGCAGGTCATCCGAGGTGACGTGCATATTCTAGATGTTCTGTCGGCTGTTGTCTTATTATCGTTTTATTCGCAGGGCACAGACTAATTATTTCAACAGCAGGACGAGACTGACAGTCCCCATCATCGGAGTGATCAGTGCGCTCCCACGGACCCGGCCCGGGCTATTTGATGTATATTAAGAATAATTGGTGCCACAGCCACCGCCACGATGTTTAGTAAACCTTTGTGCCATTTTTCCACAAGGGTGATCATGAGGAATGTCGGAGGAGCTGGTCCGTCTGCGGGTAGCGGGCTCTGGAGTCGGGACAGATGGGGAAGGGTCCGTCGTCCAAACCGTCCCGCCTGGATCAGAGTGACTTCGTTCTCTATCATCATTACCATCATCTGCCATGAACATGATGCAGTCCCTCCCTCTGTCTCTCTCTCTCTCTCGCTCGCTCTCTCTCTCTCTCTCTCTCTCTCTCTCTCTCTCTCTCTCTCTCTCTCTCTCTCTCTCTCTCTCTCTCTCTCTCTCTCTGTCTCTCTCTGTCTGTCTCTCTCTCTCTCTCTCTCTCGCTCTCTCTCTCTCTCTCTCTCTCTCTCTCTCTCTCTCTCTCTCTCTCTCTCTCTCTATGTCTCTCTGTTTCTGTCTCTCTGTTTCCGTCTCCCTTGCTCTCTCTCTCTCTCTCTCTCTCTCTCTCTCTCTCTCTCTCTCTCTCTCTCTCTCTCTCTCTCTCTCTCTCTCTCTCCGTCTCTCTTTCTCTGTCTCTCTTTGTGTGTCTCTCTCTCTCTCTCTCTCTCTCTCTCTCTCTCTCTCTCTCTCTCTCTCTCTCGCTCTCTCTCTCACTCTCTCTCTCACTCTCTCTCTCTCTCTCTCTCTCTCTCTCTCTCTCTCTCTCTCTCTCTCTCCGTCTCTCTTTCTCTGTCTCTCTTTGTGTCTCTCTCTCTCTCTCTCTCACTCTCTCTCTCTCACTCTCTCTCTCTCCCCCCTGTCACTTCCCCGTGAAATCGTGCACCCCCATCTGCAGACTGATTAATATCTATCACATGCTCAATGTTCCACTGCCGGAACATTTCACCACGCCATTCGCGGGACAACAGAACAATGAACAATGTGCTGCTCTACTGTATTTCCCAATTAACAGCTGCACAAGAGCAGTAGGAGAGGAAGTCAATTATAGCTGCACGATTACTGTGCAGCTGAATTTGCATTACATCTCTGATTGATACTCAAATTCATTGCAGGCTTCACCGAACCCCAAATGTGGAAAGATAAATTGAAAAGAAATGTGGGTTGAACGTAATGCTTGCGATTATTTACTGTGGAAAATATACATAGCTGAAGACACTGTATAGATGTAGATATTAATAATCATTGCACTGTTCACCACTTCCACTAATTCATGATTAATAGTTAGGCGTGGAAGTTTACTAGTGTGATAACCCAAAAGACAATCACTTCGATTTTTTCGGGACTTCATTACTCAGTTTCAGACTTTGACTCATTTACACATTTAAGGCCCACATTTGTAGATTGTACTCTCTACTGCCTGACAATGAGCACAGAGGCGGTGAGGTGGCAGAGTGGGTGAGTTTGGGCCCTGATTGCAGCAGGTTAGGAGGCTGCCGGATCCTACAAGTGAACGGGGGCAGATGTGCGGTGACAGCGGCACCCTCATTGGGGCCAATCAGCGTCACAGTGTGTCAACTGGTCAACTTGAGGCTTCTCTCACCGTTCAGCCCGGCCGGCGCAATGTGGACCCCCGGTTCAGACCTTGAACCCCCAGGCGCTTCCGTTCCCATGCTTAACGTTCGCTCTCCCCGTGCCTCAAGTTCAACCCTTTTCAAACCTATCGCCAACACGATCAATGCGATTCAACCAACCCCACCATCCCCCGGCCAACACCCCTCCCCCACCCGTCCTGTGTAACACTGGATGCTATCTCTGTCCGGCGGTCTACCCCTCTCCCCTGACCCCAGCTGTGTGGTCAGCGTCTGGCCCCCCGAGGGCCACGGGTCCCTGGGCCGGAGTTGTGATATCTATTTCAGTCTGCCCCAGACCAGACAGACGTTGCCGTGGCTCCAGAGAATTTTTCCGTCTGATGATCGCCACCGAGGGTACGGTGTCCACTCATATGCTCCGTCCTCCGCCGTGTCCAAAGTGCTTAGCGTCCGTCGGGTCGCCCACAGCCATTAAAGCCAGCTTGCAATTATAGATGTGTGGCTGCTGCTTGCAGAAACAGATGTGCTTTGATCTATTTACGGTAGGATGGGCGTGTGTGTGTGTGTGTGTGTGTGTCTTGGGGGCTGGAGAGTTGTAACAGCTTACTTGTATGCATGGGTCAGATCACGCACCTCTGACATCGCTTGTCATTCACTTCTGTTGACGTGAATGCATCGGTTTTTTTATGCGTAATAAACAGCCCGGCATAACCTAAATTGGTCTTCAGGGGAACTTCCATAATGGGTCGACACACAAAGAGATTGGGGGATTACGTGTGTGTGTGTGTGTGTGTGTGTGTGTGTGTGTGTGTGTGTGCGTGTGTGTGTGTGTGTGTGTGTGTGTGTGTGTGTGTGTGTGTGTGTAACCGCAGACGCAGATTTGAAGTGTTTAATACTTAGGTCACAGCACCCTGTGTAACATCGTGGAGGTGTGGGAATTTTTGAATGGAATAAACGTACACTTGAAAAGTAGAGAAGGCAGCCAATTGAAACCCCATCTGTTAAGCTGCAAACATTCACCAAAGGGCAACATAGTAAGTGTTGTGGTACATTTGTAACGCCTTGTCTCCTTTTCATGCCTCTCAGCTTTAACTGCTTTGGCTTGGTGAAAAATGGGAAACAAATGTTCCGCTGACAGCTTTCTCATGCCCAGGGTGTGTGAATATTTATATCATAAAGGTGCCAACATCACCCGCATTTTACAGTCTGACCAGTGCTTAAGCCCCAGGGGGCAGAGAAAGAGGAGGGAGAGAGAGAACAGAGAGAGAGAGAGAGCGAGGAAGAGAGTGTGGTTCTACTGTTGCTACAACATTAACAAATACATGGCCCTCGTCAAAACAGAACCACTGGATCTGAGCTTTAACATGCGTGCGTACAAGAATGAAGAGGATAAAGAAGCACTTTTGTTGGAACGCCAATAATATCACTACAAAGAATATGAGCAGTACACATGTCCTGTTTTCAAACCATATATATATGTTGTGGTAAATATATTTTCGGCAAATCTAATTTACAATGAGCTTTTGTCTGAAAAAGAAGCAACAAGACACATCTCTAGCCTATGGACGTTTCTTAAAGGGCAAAATATGAACCCAAGGCAGAACTTTGTAGCATTGTAGCACAATGCTTGATGCCGCTTAGCTACAGAAACCTGGGTTTAATTCCCGCCCTAGGGGCCGGGTCAGGTCTGCATGAAGCTTGACCTCTGACCTCCTCAGTCATGCAGGTTAGGCTGATAACTTCAAATGCTCATTATTGCATGCGTGTGTGCGTGGGTGTGTGAGTGAGTGTGTGAAATGTGTGTGTGCAACTGTCTGCCATGCTTTCCAGGGTGTCAAGACACATTATGTCTATAGTAAGTTTGTTGTAAATTGGGATGGGCTTCAAATCCCTCCCCCCACCGCTCCCCAGGAAGCCAGGAGGAGGTGAGCAAAGAGGATAGATGCATGAATGGATGAGTGGACGGGGGCTTTGATGTGCTCCTGTAACTTATATTTATGTCGCAATAATGACTAAAGCCCTGAGCTGTATATCGCCCTCGCGTCAGTAATATTCAGTTCCGCAGCCATTTTTCCTTGCCCTGTCACTGACTGACTGACTGTCATTGCTTTTTGCTTGTATTAAAAATTCACGGGTCAGTTGTATGGCATTTAGTGCCTGTCTCCCGCGTACTGAGTGCCCTCGCTAACTAGTCAATTGTGACCACTTTGCACAGTGGCCGTGGCAGCAGCCGCTGCAGCGATGCCTTGGGCGAAGGGTGATTTCCTAATGTTTACGGTGTCAGTGGCAAGCCTGGAGAAAACGGTATTAATAACCCAGTCACTGCTTATGAATAATGAATGAAGTCAAATCATTTCCTAAACAAAAGGGGATGTTCTACATACGGCAATAAGCGAGCCCATTCTTGACGCGGGAATGTGCTTGTAAATGAGAAAAGCAAGTCTGATTCCCTGATTCTGCATGAGCAACCTACAGTCGATAGACAGCCGGTAGCATGCTTATAGGAACGCTGCTTGGCTGTACCATCAAAGGCCTGTTACTACCCTACCGAGCGCACGTGACGGCGGCGGCTCCGTGTTGACAGTGTGTACTGTGAGAGCACGCAGGTCTGTCCCGAGGTGAACCCCATGATGCACGCGGCGCTTTAGGTCCTCTGCGTCTGATGTTCTAGGTGTCTCTCTCTCCAGCCCCGCTGGTGTCATGCAGTGAGGCCAACGTCGCACAGCGCCCGTACAGCCGCTGTACAATGCCACGAGTCCACGGGACTCTGGAGTCGCGCGCTATGGGGAAGGCATTAGAGGGCATTCATAACATTACAGCGAGCAAACAACCCGTGCCAAGGTTCAGAGCCTAGACGTCGCAAAGCATCTATGCAAATGCAAATATGCCTAGTGTTATGGAAATAATAACTGTTGGTTAGTAGTCATTTTATAAATAGCTAACATGACCTCAAAATAAAGTGATTGTAAATCGCATGGTTTTAATCCATTTGAAATAAATATGTTTTTCTTGCAGACATTCTCCAGAAACCTGTCAAGCGGCACAAAGCTAATACCCCAAAATGACGCAAGACACTCTAATTTTTCGAAGAAACAGACAAGACCTGCTCATTAATTCAGTTAAATGAACTGAGAAAAGAGCGAATCAGAGTGAACCGAGCGGGAAGGAACCACTCTTGAAACCATTTGCTGGTATTTTGGCTTGATGTGCGAACAGAGGCCAAAAGACATGAACCATTTGCCTGCGTGTCTCTCTTTTTTATCTTTGTTTCTTCACCTATATATCTATTGAATTTATTCTCACACCCTGCGACGCACACTCACACTCCCTTTCCCTCCCCTTCGATTCTTCCGCAAATGCAATCATCTTCCGCCGTCTCTTCTTCTGCGTCGGGCCTCACCCCTTCTCCCCCACCCGTTGCAGGGTCAGTGGGCTGGTGGCAGATGGGTCAGGGGGCTCAGGCTGATCTGGGTTTCTTGCACTAGCTCCAGGCGCTGGGGATTTAATGTCTCCTGACACTGTGAGCTCCATCAGGCCCCGCAGCCTCATTCGAGTAATGCAGGGGCCCGGGATCGCGTGAGGGTTTTCATCTGGAAAACCCTAAACAACCGTGACCCTTTTTTTTTTTTTTGGTTTATGCACAGTTCAATTAACCCGTTTTTTCGCCACTTCTCGGAAAGCGTTTTTTGATTGTGTCTTGTGCCACTATAGCAGACATGTATTTGGGGAATTATATCGTCTTGGTGCAAAACAAACAAACCTCATGAGAAGTCTTTGGTCGGGAAATTGTGTTAGTAATTAAGGTTATGTCTTATTCGTTCGGTTTGGGGTGGAGGTTTATATCTGACACGCAGGGCATTTCCACTCCTGCCACTATCATCCTTTACGAGCACTCGTACGGACTGTTGCTTAACCTGCGCGGCGACCTTGCCACCAACTATGACCATCGTTCCGTCCCTGATTCATCGCTACACTTCACCCTCCCGGGCACGGGATTCTAGGAGAGCTGCACCAGCGCACAGGGAAAACCGCCCTGCCTCGTCTCACGGGGAAAGGGAGACGAATGAGAGACGAAAAAAAGCCAGCCACAGTGCTTACTCATCTGTTAAAAACGGAGTGATCTGGAAAGTTTGTATGGGAGGGTTTTTGACAGTGCCCTGCTGCTTTGTCAGCGCAGCACATGCTGCAGGCACTGGCATCCCCCTATTGCCTTCTGGGTCATTGGCCAGGCTCAGCAGGGGCCAGGCCTTCTAGCCCCATGACGCATCCCTGATTCACAGCTGGATCCGTAACAAGGTATCATAGTAAATGAGTCGGTAAAACATCACTAGTTTGAAGAGCGTGAAAAATTGTCATGATATCATTTGTGAATTTTGTGATCTGAACTGCCCGGTGGTACGGCAGGTTGAGCATAAAGAAAAGAGAAAGTGAATGGAGGACAGAGAGAGGGAGAGGGAGAGGGAGAGGAGGGAGAGAGAGAGAGAGAGAGAGAGAGAGAGAGAGAGAGAGAGAGAGAGAGAGAGAGAGAGAGAGAGAGAGAGAGAGAGAGAGAGATAATGACAGGGTTTACTCTTCTGCTCCATCTCTACCAGTCTCTGATGCCTGCCCCCCCCCCAACATTCCCCCCCCCCCCCGCCTCAAAACCAATGTCCCGAGGGAGGAGATCCAAGCTAATGTAAGGAGGCAATTATGAAACATGTCGTGCTCCTTGGCTATGAGGCTTATAGGTGTTGCAGTCTTAACATAAGAGCTTCATGACACATTGTCCCACTCTGTCCTGTACTCTCTATTAAGTCCATGGATAGTTGTGAAAGGGTTTATTCATGGTTTGGTTGCTGTATAACGGTAACTATTATGTATGGTTAAACTAATTGACAAATGCATCATGGATCCATTTTTCTACAATCAATCATCAATCATTTTTCCGACCACATTTTTCAAAGACAAACAACAAAAAATGTTATAAATTGTGGCAAATGTATTCGAACAATTGTGTTTATTTAGTTAGAAAATATGATATAAACAGAATTAGGTTTTATAACGTTGCCTTTATTTAGTCTTGGATATTCTTATGCTGTTCCACATTGTGTGGCAGATATTATTTTTGTTATTCATAGTAAAATTATATTTTTTTCTGCATCTATGCTATGGAATAAAGAAGTTAAATGTGTGTTTATGCCACTTTCACCTTGCCCCTGTGATCTGTCCTCCTTTCAGTGGGCTAAGCTGCGAGGGTGTGCGTGGGTCAGATGGATGTGAAGAATGGACAAACATCAGCTCCCTCTAAAACCATAATGGAGACCTTGGATCTAAATGTCATGGTTTCATAACGGATACACTGACATTTGTGTGATGGGATTTAGCCATGGGTTAATGTAGCCAGTGCTGGCACAGTGCATTGATGTCCATCTCACCCAGGCTGTGAAGTCTATCACACCATTTTTTTGCCCCCCCCCCTCTTACAGAAGTGTCTTTCAAAGAGATGAAGTGGATTCTATGCCGCTTATGGGCAATTAATTTTTCAAAAAAGACTGTTTGATATGTTGGTTTGTTGTGTATGGCATTACTGTGCCCCAGGAACTATTCAGAATTCCTCTTTTCACTTGCACATTAGTGTGTGTGTGCCTCTGCTATTTGTGTGTCTGTGTGCGTGCATGCATGTGTGTACGTATGTATGTGTGTGTGTAGGCGTGTGTGTGTGTGAGTGTGTTTGGTGTGTAGGCGTGTGTGTGTGTGTGTGTGTGTGTGTGTGTGTGTGTGTGTGTGTGTGTGTGTCTGTGTGCGTGCGTGTTTAATGGGGGGAGGTAGGCTGTCAGTATTGAAATCAGAGCCATGTAAGCCTAATCAATTATACCGTTTTTCAGATAAAATATTGGTAAATCAAAACACATTTTCCAAAAGTCACAGTATAATGAGAAATTTAAATTGGAAACAGAAACCATTTGTTTATTATAAATGCCAGGGTGAGCTGGTGACTTGCCATCCGTAAATTCCGTTGTCCTTTCATATTCTGTTTAATCTCGGTCCACGGTCCTAGCACTCAAGATTTTTAATGAACCCAGACATCTGAGGCATCAGGTCCTACTGATACATTGTCCATTTGTACCAGGCAGTATGGAGCCAGGAGATTCAATTTTCCCGTTGCGAAAAAATCATGTGTATGCATGCGTTTGTATATTTGGCTCTTACTAACATGACCTCACATGAGTTTGTGGGCCTAAATATCATTGCATGACATTAAGTGTGTGTATGGGGACGGGGGGGGGGACGGGGGGCACGGGGACGGGGGGGGGTTGGCGTCATTTGGGGCAAAGGATGGCATAAATAATAAAGAAAGATAAAAATTAAAGATAATTTCCAACACTTTAGGAAAACACAGAGATCCCCGTCTCGCCTGCTTTCACAAGCACAGAGGTTCCGAGGAGAAACCAGAATGAGGCGCAGCATCTTGCTGTGATCTAAAGAAAGTGTCCCCAATGCTATCAAAACTGGAATAGGAGACAACAGTTGGGTTCAGCGGACTAAAGGAGGAGGGAAGAGATGCAGTTAACAAGGGCGAGGGAATTTGACCAATTATTTATTTTTTCTCAATAGCGTATCGGTCTAGCAAACTTCAACATCAGTTATCATTTCTAAAATAGGCCATGTGCTTCCTAATTTGTCAATGCAATGACTCAGTTGGTGTAAAATGCTATTAGAAAACATATTACGTATGAAATGTATAGTGTCAAAGTACTCATTTTAGAGCTCATCATTTGATTATTTCATTCATGTTATCTCATATCTGATGTTGTTATTGTCAAGAAGAGTGACCCTATAATATGTACCATACAATAAGGAATGCTTTAATTTGACTCTGTAATGCATATAAGCCATTGTATATACAACAATATATTGCATATCCAATATTTAGAATTACCAAACAAATAATAAAATAATAAAATATTTGCGGCATTTTTTTTATGTATTAGAAAGAATAATTTGGCTGCTTAATTGTGATTTTCAGCCAAATAAATCTACTAAGGTGAGATATATAATGCATTAATATCTCACAGAAAATGAGATCAAATATTATTATTTCTTTCCTGATATATTGCAAAGGAAAAGAATAACATCAACAAGAAAAAAACATAGTATAGTGTTTTTACTCTTTATTCCTAGTGAAGTACAGTAGTAAGGCACACACACGTACACAAACACACACACACACACCAACACACCACTTGCCTGTCCTCTGAATACTGACATTTGGAGCAAATCCCCTGCTGACTTCATCATGGTAAATATTGCGTGTCATTCGAGCACCACACTCGGACCTAGCTGACGGTAGTGGTAGTAATTCACCACCGCTGTGAGAGAGAAGTCCTGGGGTGAGTTGTTGTGCTGGTGCTCTAATCTCACTCTCTCTTCCTCTCTATTCTATTCCACTCCTACAGTTGCCTAACTGTTTTTGTGCTGGTGAGATGCCCATTTCTCTCTCTATTTGTTTACAGTTGTATTATAAAAAGAAGGGCACGTAAATAGCTCTTGAGAAGGGTCTGTTTAATCACTATCGGCAATAGGTAAACACAACAAGTATGATGTGATATATAATTGCTGTGTTGTGACTATACTTATTGGAATAGATCTTTCTTTTCCATGGAATGGAAGTAAAATAAAGCAATAATAAATGAATAAACGTTTTAATTTATACAGTTATTTTTATTAATTAAATATACCACTCACAACATGTTTTGTGTTTAAGTATAACACATAGGGAGCTTTTCATTTTACTATAGGCCTACATTGAATATTTACCCTGCCATGTGCTCGCTGATTGTATTGGTTCTCCCAGTGCTGTGTCTATGGCCTATCACAGCGCATGGGCGGTATGACACGTTATCCTCTGCAGCCAATTGCTGCGCACCTCACTTTCTATGTCAGAAAACATGGCGCAGTGCATAACCAGAATTGTCAAACGACTTGCTCCACCGTAAGTCAGTATTTTCTCCTACCCTTTATCTTTTAGCGACCTCCTTTTGAAATGTATACACAGCCAAAGTGCAGTCGCTTTCACTTTGTGAACATACATGTTTGTATTCGCCTTCTTAACGTCGTAAACACAATGTCAGTCACCTAATGTCATACATTGACATCTAACATACAGTTGGTATAGTGTTTGATATTTTGAAATGTGTGTATGGTGTAACAGTTTATGAATAAGCTGGAAACGTGCATAATCCACAATCAATTTTATTTATTTATTAAGGTGGGTCAAAGTGGTCCCGTTGTAGTGAATAGCAATCATTCCAGGTTGTGGTTACTATGGTTGGATACATACTAGAGAGGCAACAATATACAATTGTGTTTGAGGTTGGTAAGCTCAAATCTGTTTATGGATAGTATTAAATTCAATGGCCAACATTTGTAACTCAGCCTGGATTAAGATAATATTGTTCTGGGAACAACATAGGCTACAAAACAATAGCATTTTTTTTTTGCTATGAGCTGATAGAGCTAGTCTAATATTTGATTAATATGCTAAGTCAGCGGAATCATTGACAGCTTGGATACTGATACCAGCACACTGTGTGTCCTATTATTTACAACAAATATTGGACATCACAAAGACACCTTGGCTGGATCAGTCTATTGACTACCTAAACTAATTTGCGAATTACAACATTGGGTCTCAATCCCCTTCAGAGCAGCTTCAGATCAAGCAGACAAAAGAGGCAGGTGTAAGACTTTTTGCTTTTCTAATCCATGTTAATTAATTTTTTCGATCATCAATACAAAAATAAAACATTACAGAATGATCCGGCTGATGTAAACCCACTCAGGAATATGAAAAAAAATAATATGATGATAATGATAACCTTCAACCAGTTTCAACATCGATTACAAAGACGACATGTGAGTGTCGCTGCTTTGAAGAAATGTCCAAACAGGTCACGAACATGGTGGCATGTGGCTCTAATTCAGGGAACATGAACGACCAGAGGCACAACTCTCATGATCCTGCTTCTCTCAAGTGTGAAGTGACTGTCACGCCAATAGCTTGTTTAGGGTTTGAGTGTTTGTGTTTCTGCAGGTGTGGGCGGTGTAAGTTTGCGTGGTTGTTTGCATATTTTTTTTGACCATTTGTATTCAGTGAGCTATAATGGTCAATGCGACATTGTATTTGTTTTTTAAGGGACTATATTTAAGTTAGTTTTCAAAGCAAATACATTCGTCATTTTACATTGCCGTTGCGACATAAATGACACGCATGCATCAAAACGATGAGCCTAGTGGTTGAGCTCCTGGTTCCTTTGGAGGAGCACCTTTTATATGGACAGATGCAGACAGCGCTCGGAAGGCCTGGGACTGAGAGAGTGGAATACATGTGGCAGGTTTTTACGGCCGGCCAGCCTAGAGGCCGAGACCCGTCACTGGCGGCAGACTGCTCTTTGTCACACACACCCTCTTGTCAAAGATGCAACAGCATCCTGGAGGAAACATTGACTGCAGCCACGGAGTCGACAAGTGATGAAAGTAGCCTAGAGGTTGTCAATTAGTGAGGCAAGGCCTGGGCCCTATAAGTTAATGGGCAGTTTCCCCCCTCTGAGGGCGTAGCAGGTCTTTATAGCACCGCTTATAAAAACCCCAAGAGTAATGCACCCCTTTAACGTTTTCAATTAACAGAAAAGACATAAAGCCACGCAGACGCTCGGCAATCACGCCACACTGTTTCCAAAGTGGCTTTTTGCATAAATTGAGAGCTGACTTTTCAATTTCCACAGTTGCTTAAATGCAGCAGCTACTGTGCAGGGTTTCAGCTTGATGGCGCTTCATGCTGACTGTGAGCACTCGGAGGTTTAGCGTGCGCACATTACCAAGCCTTTAAGATGAGTTGTGAGGATGAGCAGCTTGCATTTTAACAGATCTGGCTTCAGTCATTAAGGAGAATCACTAACACATTTAATTTTTTTTTAATAATTTTGTGATTGTTTGTATTACTAACCCTATCTTACAATGAGTTGGTTGACAAGCCAAAACTTCCTTTTCATGAAAAACAGTTAGGCTATTGTTCTTGAAATATTGTTTACGTTGGTATCCCTAAACACACCTTGCATCTGTCATGGACATAATTCCTCATACAGATTTTTTTTTACCTGCACATATAGAGCAGTGCTAATGATAAACAAACACAACTATAAAGCTTTCTGAACAGAAATCTTACCAAACTACCCACTCATGCAGAGTCTTGCCAGGCCCACGCTGACTTTAGCTTCCGCAAAATAAATAAATGACTAAATAATGAGTATTGGATAAACACTAGTGTGTTGACACCTCACTTCCTTGTTTACCAGTGGAGGAAGCCAGGTAAACCCTGTGTGTGTGGCCATAATCCAATCAAGGGAAAAAAACAACAACAAGCTTGGGTGACTGTAACCAAATGCCAGAGCAAGGGAGGGTTGAGCAGGCTGGCCAGGTCAAGCCAGGCCCCACGAGCTATACCCCTTCCTTGAACTGTCTATATCTTACCTAATCGGTTTAACTGGCTGCACGGTTGACCTTCGCATGACTAGAACAAAGTTGCAGGGAGAGCCTTTTAATGTTGTTTAGAAATTAAAGCACAGAGCGTTTTACTGAAGCCACTTCGGTGGTCTTCCCACCGTATCAAGAATTGATGACACTGTGTTAAATACACTTTTATTTTTTATAGCCGTGTCTAATGAAAATCCCACCACCCCTCCTGAACTTTCCTTTCTTCTTTTCCGGCGAGTTCATCAATAAATCGCTCTATTACCTGTTGTGGAGCCTGCCTTTGAATTCAGTTACAGAGCATTAAGTTAACACGTGTTGCATATGAAAACAAAGCTTTGGTGGCTGTTTGGTTGGGGGGGGGGGGGGGGGGGGGGGGATGGTGATGGGGGGGGGTGGTGGGTTAGCCAGCTGAATAAACTGGGTGGAGGTAGAGAAGGCCGCGATGAGAGAGAGAGAGAGAGCGAGAGCGAGCGAGAGAAGGAGCAAGAGTCCTGCACTTGTCCCCAGCACTGAACAAGGCGGATCCATACGGAGAACAGATGGTTCTGTTTTCCGCGGTGGGTCCCCACAGAATAGAAAACAAGCAGCACTAAAACAAGTGCCTCTATGCTCTCTCTGGCACCGGGGCCTTTGATCAGCAGAACATCTTCTGGCTCTTTCGGAGCAGCGCACCCCCACAGAACCCCTGGGCGCACATGGAATCGCATCTGTACAAACATGGCCTGAGAGCGGGAGGAATGTGTGAACAATGCAACAAAAGAATTGTGTTTGGGATACTTTGAGAGGGGGGCGGGGCGGGGTGGGGTGGGGGGGGGGGGTCAAGGGCCTTGGCTCGCGGCTGGTTTATGTGGTTAAGATGTTGAGCGTGGACAGTCGGATCGAATGTTGGAACTCTGGGATATCTTCTGTGTTTTTAGTGATAACACGACCGGTGTGTGTGTGTGTGTGTGTGTGTGTGTGTGTGTGTGTGTGTGTGTGTGTGTGTGTGTGTGTGTGTGTGTGTGTGTGTGTGTGTGTGTGTGTGTGTGTGTGTGTGTGTGTGTGTGAGTTGTGGGCCGATGAACGCGGTGTGTGAGATTCCCTTGACGATGACACCACAGATTGGCCCAGAGTGGATCAGGGTAAATCAGCCTGATAATGTGTTTTTCCGGGTGGTCAAATAAAGTAAGGTATCTTCACTTTAAATGTAAGGCTGCCTGCTATGCACATGGGCTTTGCTATGCAATTTAATATTAACATAAACAAATGATAATCGCAAACGCCCATATGTACCCTTTCCTTGATCAGTCACAGTTGCTGTTATATTAAGTTTAATTATTTTAGACATTCTTACATTGTGATAACCCCTATGTACGTGTGTGTGTGTGTGTGTGTGTGTGTGTGTGTGTGTGTGTGTGTGTGTGTGTGTGTGTGTGTGTGTGTGTGTGTGTGTGTGTGTGTGTGTGTGTGTGTGTGTGTGTGTGTGCGCGCACACGCGGTCCCCAGATTATTTCAGGTTTGGAGTCAGCCCCCCACAAGTGTTCCAAGTCTCCGTAAAATCAACACAGGTTCAGTTTACACTTCCCAGAGCAATAGGTGTGTTTTCAACACTGAATCCAGATCAGAAACCGAAGCTCGCTGTATCCCCTTCTTCTTGCACTTCTCACGGCACCTATGTTGGCACACTGCCATGGTGATGACTGGATAGTTCCAGGCCAACACGGGTAATATCCCCCGTATTTCCTGTCCACACCACCCTAATGAATAAGAGTATTTTTTGTTGTTGGCTTTAATAGTGGACTTTGTTTGTTGGCCAGGTACTCCCTAGTCTTGTGGGGATCTGTGGTTTTTATTGTGTGTCTGACTGTGCTTGTGTATAGGCCTGTTTATTTCATACATGTGATCTCTGGGTGAGCAGTCTGGAGTATGTTTGCAACCCAAGTCGCAGTTCTCCTACAGGCCTCTTGGTGTCACTGTTGACAGAGAGCTCTGTGAAGCGATTTGCCAGAATTGGGGGGAGGGGGGGTTTCTCTGGGGGGGATTTTGTGGAGCACAGTAAATATTGCATCTTACGCCAAATTAGATTTAGTTTCAGAATGTCATTAATTTACTATCTGACACAGTCTTACCTTGAATATCAACAAGGATCTTTCTGCATGGCAAAGCCTTGTCACAGATTCTAATCAAACATAACCATTTCTCAAATGAATCCCTAAACTCGAGCTGAGTTGTGCATTCATATCAGTGTCCAGCATTACCCAACTAAAAAAAATATTAATGCTTTTCTATCCTTTTGTTCTCATTTCTAGCAATCTGATTTCCAAGCTTGTGCATAAGGCACAATATCCGAGGTGTATGGAAACATTGAAACATGGAAACTTTATGCCTTTGTCTTCTGGTTCGATCCATGGGGTTTGAGCACACGGAACACGTGTGATGTGAAGGTATCTAGGTAGGCATTGGGGAGAGTGGGGGCCGCGTCACGTTGGCCCTTTCCCCTCAGCGAGGGCCAAGGCATCGCTCCTCGTCACGCCGCAGGCGCAGTGTGCAGACAGCCAGCCTCCTGTTAGCACTACACTTCATTAGAACCAGGTTTGCAGTGGTACCACACACGCGTTTCAAACGGGCAAAGCCGGTGCGCCGTCTCCCCCTGTCATCAAAGGGAGCCCGCGTACAAAGGACAGGGGTGTCTCTTGTGTGTCTGTCTGCCCATCAGCCTGTGCTAATGATGCGCGGCGTACACATGTTTTTAACATCAACACACGCCTCCTCTTCCTGTCATTCACGCTCCCTCTCATCCCCCCCTCTCTCTCTCTCTCTCTCTCTCTCTCTCTCTCTCTCTCTCTCTCTCTCTCTCTCTCTCTCTCTCTCTCTCTCTCTCTCTCTCTCTCTCTCTCTCTCTCTCTCTCTCTCTCTGTGTCTCTCTGTCTCTCTCTGTCTCTCTCTTTGTGACTTCTCCTGTCCGTCTGTCCTTCCGACTTTCTCTCTCTTGTTCTCTCTATTATTCTTTGTTTCTATGTACTGTTTCTATCCTCTCTCTCTCTCTCTCTCTCTCTCTCTCTCTCTCTCTCTCTCTCTTGTGGTGTTTGTTTGCCTGCTAGCTTTTTGTTTGTTTATTGTTTCCAGATGGCAGACGCAGACTTCATTTGTGTGGCTTTCAAGTTCCCAGAGAGCTTTTTACTGCTTTGGCTCAAGCGCTTATCCTGTTTCCTCTAGCTCGGCTTTATGATGGGCCATTTTATACCCAGCAACTGGGAAGCAACTGTCACTGCCAGTCAGGGTAGAGAGATGGGAAGAAGCAGAGAGGGAATGGCAAATATTGAAGAAGTGAGAGATGGGCAGAAAGAGATGGTGTGAGATATGGAGAGATTGAAAAAGAGACGAGGAGTGGGAGAAAAATAGGAAAATTTAGAGAGAGAGGGAGGTTAAAGAGATGGAGGGAGACTGACTGTAACATTCTAAAACTCCATTCAAACATCTTATTACAGTCTGCATTTGCCCTTCATCTGTAGATGAACCGTATGTTTCTGTTGATTTCAGATTTTTCTTTCAGGCTGCATTGAAAAATGGAGAACACCAAAGATTTTCATTGCGATCTTTATTTTGTTTATTATTATTTATATCATTTTCCCGAAGACCAGCCCAGTCCGGCCTGTGCATCATTAAGCACCGTGACGTCACTTATTTACAGGAAGGCGGACCGGTGAGCGCGGCCCCATAAATGTTGGGGGGAGGACCAGTGCATGTCTTTACTCATCGGATGTGGTTTAAAGACATGGCAGTAATCAAAGCCCCCCCAGCTGTATAAAACCCTCCCCTTTCGTCTTAAGAGGGCCTTTTCTCCTGGCTGCCATGGAATGAGTGATTACCCTAGCATTCCAAACTGCCTAATCCCATTTCTAGCAGTGATTTAACCCGGAGAAACAGTGGTCCGGGACCCGCCTCTGCTGGCTGATGCCGTTCAAATAAAGTTGACGTATTTGGGCCGAAGCCACGACACCGAAAGCTCTGTTGCGTATTAAGACAGAGATGTTTCCATCAGGTGAAACTCATTTACAAGTTCCGGTAGTGCGACAAGGAGTCTACTTTTTAAGGCGCTTTCTCTTAAGACCTCGCACTGGTTGGCTTGTAATGCCTTAGACAGAAAAGGTTGGTGTGAGAGTATACATCTGTAATCTCGAGGTATGGCCACGGCCAGCCTCGTCGGGGACCCGGAAGAGCAGCGGCGCGCCGACAGCCAGCTGAGCCCAAGTGTCCCCCGGACTTTGCGATCCCACGTAATCGCTGGTGTTTTTGTTTTCGCTATCGCCGCCAATGCGCCCGGGCTGGCAGGCTGGCTAATCTCATCAGGGCTTGGGCTCTCTCCGGGGTGAGACAGAGGACAGCCCGGCGTGACCCATATCTGTGCGCCTGGATGGCCCAGCATCGCATTGGCTCCCTGGCTACTACTACCAGGGTCTTACTACGAGCGTTCTCTGCCAGCCCGCTTACTAGTGTGAGCTGTAAGTAGTACAGCGTGTGATTGCCGGATAGGCCAGCTCTGTTTGTCCAGACAGACTTCTTGAAATGTCCTGAATGGCGTGTGGTGGTCAGACAGCGGAAGGGTGTAGGTTTGAATGGCACTGCTGCTGCTCCACCAACACCACCACCACCCTGTCGTAGCGAGCTGGCTACAGCCCATGCTGTTTTCTGCACTTAATCTACACTAGGTAGTAAATGTTCTGACTGGGCCGATCGTCAGAATCACAATCATTTGGTCCCTGCCCTCTGTTTACTTTCGAGATTTTTGGATTTTTTTGTGAAAGTTCACACAAGAAATGCCAAACAAACATAGCTGTTTAGGCAAATACTTTTGGGGTCATGTGGAAACATAACAAAATACATGTGCGTTCACCCTATTTCCCTACTTAGTTCATGCTGTGGAACAGTGCCGTAAGCTCACTTTTATTGGTTGTGTTGTTCGTACTGTGTTCTTGGTATCTAGTAGTCCATGTCTTACCATTACGAAAACATTCAGACCTTGGTTTCCCTACTGCCGTGTTGCTCAGTGTCTGGATGAGTAGTCTTTAGCTCTCCTGGGGTTGTTCTGTTGATATGTTGACCAGCTGAGTGCCTAGAGGGTATCAGTGCTGCTTCACAATTCACAATCAATGTCTGTGCTTTCATATTGACACTCATGAATAGGCTCTGGCTTTTTTTCTCTTTTTGTATGATATGAAGAGAATATGTAATAGATTTCTTTGGTTAACCGTAACCAAAACTTTTGTTGTGAATCTACAAGGATATAAAAAGGGAAAGGATGTCAACACAATGTGTTGTAGTAGTATTAGTGAACCGAGAGCATTGCACTCAATGAGCATAGCCCATCATGGGAGGTCAAAGACATGCTCTTACTGCCACACACACACACACACACACACACACACACACACACACACACACACACACACACACACACACACACACACACACACACACACACACACACACACACACGTGTCCCAAATGCGCCGACCTACACAGGAAATGTGTCAGCAGTGGAGCGTTTGATGGTCTAATTAAATCCAGTGGATATTTTTGATCCCCTGACGTCTGTACATGTGGACACTGGAGCAAAATAAAGGAAATTCCTTTGTGTGATGGATAGTTTTGACCATTTTGCCATTAGGTCAAAACTCTTTGGAAAATATTTAGCTTTCCATGTCATAACAGCGCTTCTCCATTGATATGAATGCCTGGAATAAGGACTCCACCCTTTTGGGAGTTCAGGGTTTGCTTTTCCTTCTGTGTCATTGGGCTCCAAATAAAGAACCCACCAGGCTCGGTCGACCATTCACTTCAATGGTCAGACCTCAGTAAAGCTCATGAAAGCATTAAATAAAACATTTTGGTGCGATGTCTTGAAATTTCACGATGAAGAACAATAATGTTATGCTTTTGAGCAAATTCAGATGCCTGGGGTATTGTAGATGCTGATCATTTGGTCAATGAGATAAGATGGTGTTTTAGGTATTATTGTACCACAATAAAGGATCATTTTTGTTTTTATGTAATTCGGGCATTCAGCCTGATACTGACTAAAATCTTGCTCAGTTTGTATTTCAAATTATACCTTTATTGTACGCAGATCATTTCACTTCCTGGTGTCTACCTATTTTTTTCTTAACACAGATGACTATGCTTTTGGTAGTGCTATGGTGGTAATGCAAAACATTACCACCATGTGTATGCCATTATAGAAAGCCCCCACTAACCCCTGTGAATAAGTTTGACCATATCTTTGCTAGTATCAGCTTAGTATCAGCTTTGCTAGTATCGTAATCTGTGATCCCCCCTTCTCCTTCTGGCCTGGTGGTCCTGGTGTCACTACATGATGACCTACTGTCTGGGTCATGAACAACATTGGCATTTTCTGTGTCTGTATTGAGCTAACCAAAAATTTGACCGCATGTTGGATTACCTGGGTCTCAGTAGTACGACACTGTGTTTGTTTATGGGCTTTCTTGGTCACCATTTGCTCTTCCAGATTCAATCCTTGGCCACGTCGGTCAACCGAGACATACACCAAGGCTCTGTAATCAGAGCCATCCCCTTCATCATCTAGCCCTACATTCTTACTTAATCCAGCCTTGATTTTAGTCCAATCCAACTATTTGGCCCGCTTTTTTTTTTTTACCACTCTGTCTCAGCTTATTTATTTGATGGCTGTTGTATTTTATTTCTGCTTTGAATTTCATCGTATTATTATTAAAAAAAATAATAATTATGAAAGTTATGAAATGATTAGCACCCATAATGGTCTGGTCAGGCACTTAATTTCACTGCTGTCTTCCCCAAGTCCCAAAGACACACCAATTACACACTATAGGCTATGCTGAGTTTTGTATAATACCGCATGTTAAAGCCTCTGGTTCTGCTGCATAGCGGCTTGGTGGTTCTGTAATTTGCGATAGCAAATTAATTCTTAAAAGAAAACAATCATCCTTCTGGGAACGCCATCTCCACATCAAACAAACCTTTCAAAATGGCTAAACTCCTCTTCTAAGGCCTAATTATCACCTTATAGCTGATAGTGTAGCAAACAAGTCATTATTACCTCTTTTTGGCTTGTATCAACCCATAAAATAAATGATGGCACCTCCGCGCCTGCCACTAATGGATTTGTGTGTAAGTAAATAGGCTCCAGCTGCTAAATGGTTAGCCTATCCTGTTCATAGCTATTTAAAAAAAAAAAATTAGTCTGGCACTTGTAATTGCTGTTGTTCCTTCCCCAGATTTACTTAGCACTTGCGTTTGTGCCAGCGAGGATGGGAATGAGAGCAAGGGCATAATTAGTGTGTGACGTGTATTGTCAGATTTGCGTTGAGGTTAATCTGCATTAGAGTTTGCGTTCCTGTGTGGAAGGAACATAAGCACTGGAGATTTCTTTGGCTTTTGTTTTTAAGTACACTGGCTTTTTTTTGGTTTAAACACTAATTTTCACTCCCCATATTCGTCACCATCTTTGCATGTTCAGCTATGAAGCCAGCATCCAGTTACACTATAAGCCCGTTAACTCCTATTAAATGATTAAAAAAAACACACGTTGCCTCACAGTCGAATAGCACACTACAGTATAGAAATACATGCATCAAAAACAAACACAAGCAGCATGGAAACATTGGCTCATCTTTGATCCACCCCGATTGACAAAACAACTCCCTATCAAAGGATTGCAAATAAAGTCCAAAGAAAAGACCAATGCACAAAAGGAGGTCTGTGTGTTTGTTTGAAATAATGTCTTCCGCCAGTTCATTGCTGTGTGCTTTCAGCTTTGATCTAGATGAACTAGGATGAGATGCCTAGTCCTAGATATTGAGTTCACTTAAAGATGCATACACCTGAGTTAAGAATCCAAGCGAGGACAATAAGCCATTATTATGCATTTTTAGCCTCTGCAAAGATATCCCTCTGTGTCTTTCCTTTCATTCTCTGTGTCCCTAGTAGCCGCCGCGGCCATATTCACCATGAAAAGTGGCCCAAATGTAGTGAAACGGGGGGGGCCGTACAGGCCAGAGCACAAGCAAATTGCCACGGCTTTTTAGTCCCCATCTTCAGTGATGTGCTACTTCCTCAGGCTTTTGTCTCCTGGTCGGGGGCCACAGCTGCCAGGCTAGGTGCGATCCACGCTCCCCTCCCGAAAACCTGGGTCCACGCGCTGCTGCACCCCCAAACACTAAATAGGAGCATTAGACACACCACCGTGTTAAAGGCTGCTGGTGCCAGAGCTGTGACCGTGGGTGCGTGTCCTGTCCCTTGGGCAGGGGGGGTGGGGGGGTGGGGGGGGGGGGGGGGGGGGGGGGGGGGGGGGGGGGGGGGGGGGGGGGGGGGGGGTGGGTGGGGGGGGGGGGGGTGGGGCAGAGGGTTGTTCGTACTGAGGCTGTGCGTGCACATGCCCAGGCGTCGCACGCACACACAGCACACGCTCACACTTTAATACCCAACCCGACGCTCGCGTGCGTTTTACTCTTGGTGTCCTTCCATATGAAGGTGGAGGGGTGTATATATTTGTACACGAGAGAGGGAAAGAGAGAGAGAGAGCGGACGAGGCGCTGGCTTATGAATTGAACTCGATCCACCGTGTCCCTAGACTCGGTGCCAGATTGTTGTTGTTTTTTTGTCTGTATCGCTTGTGGCCCCTCTGCTGTTTGGTGTGTCACAACACACCGCCTAAAGACTTGCCCGGGTCCTCATCGTCCTGCTCCCGTCAAGCCCTCCCCTCTGCCTCCAGGTCCCCCCCCCCCCCCCCCCCCCCCCCCCCACATGCGGCCCATCTACAGAGCTGCACTGTGAAAATACCCACAAGGCCTATCTGCCCATATGTAGTGTTGCAGATTCTGATTATGCACCAGCAGCATTACACCCCAGCGGGATATATCCAAACACGAAAATTAATTCACAGCTAAATGCTGCTATATGCAGGCCGAGAGGCAGAGGAGAAATGAAACACAGGTTTACACTAGTGAACAGCTGAGCCAAGGGGGAGAGGGGGTGGGACAGACAGACGAAAGGCAAAAAGCACTATGTTTGTTAATGTGAATAGTGAATGGCATGGCACACATTAATTGGCAGG
>NC_079431.1:5487340-5574840 GCF_026213295.1 Gadus chalcogrammus
ATGAGACGAAAAAAAGCCAGCCACAGTGCTTACTCATCTGTTAAAAACGGAGTGATCTGGAAAGTTTGTATGGGAGGGTTTTTGACAGTGCCCTGCTGCTTTGTCAGCGCAGCACATGCTGCAGGCACTGGCATCCCCCTATTGCCTTCTGGGTCATTGGCCAGGCTCAGCAGGGGCCAGGCCTTCTAGCCCATGACGCATCCCTGATTCACAGCTGGATCCGTAACAAGGTATCATAGTAAATGAGTCGGTAAAACATCACTAGTTTGAAGAGCGTGAAAAATTGTCATGATATCATTTGTGAATTTTGTGATCTGAACTGCCCGGTGGTACGGCAGGTTGAGCATAAAGAAAAGAGAAAGTGAATGGAGGACAGAGAGAGGGAGAGGGAGAGGGAGAGGGAGGGAGAGAGAGAGAGAGAGAGAGAGAGAGAGAGAGAGAGAGAGAGAGGAGAGAGAGAGAGAGAGAGATAATGACAGGGTTTACTCTTCTGCTCCATCTCTACCAGTCTCTGATGCCTGCCCCCCCCCCAACATTCCCCCCCCCCCCCGCCTCAAAACCAATGTCCCGAGGGAGGAGATCCAAGCTAATGTAAGGAGGCAATTATGAAACATGTCGTGCTCCTTGGCTATGAGGCTTATAGGTGTTGCAGTCTTAACATAAGAGCTTCATGACACATTGTCCCACTCTGTCCTGTACTCTCTATTAAGTCCATTGATAGTTGTGAAAGGGTTTATTCATGGATTGGTTTCTGTATAACGGTAACTATTATGTATGGTTAAACTAATTGACAAATGCATCATGGATCCATTTTTCTACAATCAATCATCAATCATTTTTCCGACCACATTTTTTAAAAGACAAACAACAAAAAATGTAATAAATTGTGGCAAATGTATTCGAACAATTGTGTTTATTTAGTTAGAAAATATGATATAAACAGAATTAGCTTTTATAACGTTGCCTTTATTTAGTCTTGGATATTCTTATGCTGTTCCACATTGTGTGCCAGATATTATTTTTGTTATTCATAGTAAAATTATATTTTTTTCTGCATCTATGCTATGGAATAAAGAAGTTAAATGTGTGTTTATGCCACTTTCACCTTGCCCCTGTGATCTGTCCTCCTTTCAGTGGGCTAAGCTGCGAGGGTGTGCGTGGGTCAGATGGATGTGAAGAATGGACAAACATCAGCTCCCTCTAAAACCATAATGGAGACCTTGGATCTAAATGTCATGGTTTCATAACGGATACACTGACATTTGTGTGATGGGATTTAGCCATGGGTTAATGTAGCCAGTGCTGGCACAGTGCATTGATGTCCATCTCACCCAGGCTGTGAAGTCTATCACACCATTTTTTTGCCCCCCCCCCTCTTACAGAAGTGTCTTTCAAAGAGATGAAGTGGATTCTATGCCGCTTATGGGCAATTAATTTTTCAAAAAGACTGTTTGATATGTTGGTTTGTTGTGTATGGCATTACTGTGCCCCAGGAACTATTCAGAATTCCTCTTTTCACTTGCACATTAGTGTGTGTGTGCCTCTGCTATTTGTGTGTCTGTGTGCGTGCATGCATGTGTGTACGTATGTATGTGTGTGTGTAGGCGTGTGTGTGTGTGAGTGTGTTTGGTGTGTAGGCGTGTGTGTGTGTGTGTGTGTGTGTGTGTGTGTGTGTGTGTCTGTGTGCGTGCGTGTTTAATGGGGGGAGGTAGGCTGTCAGTATTGAAATCAGAGCCATGTAAGCCTAATCAATTATACCGTTTTTCAGATAAAATATTGGTAAATCAAAACACATTTTCCAAAAGTCACAGTATAATGAGAAATTTAAATTGGAAACAGAAACCATTTGTTTATTATAAATGCCAGGGTGAGCTGGTGACTTGCCATCCGTAAATTCCGTTGTCCTTTCATATTCTGTTTAATCTCGGTCCACGGTCCTAGCACTCAAGATTTTTAATGAACCCAGACATCTGAGGCATCAGGTCCTACTGATACATTGTCCATTTGTACCAGGCAGTATGGAGCCAGGAGATTCAATTTTCCCGTTGCGAAAAAATCATGTGTATGCATGCGTTTGTATGTTTGGCTCTTACTAACATGACCTCACATGAGTTTGTGGGCCTAAATATCATTGCATGACATTAAGTGTGTGTATGGGGACGGGGGGGGGGGACGGGGGGCACGGGGACGGGGGGGGGTTGGCGTCATTTGGGGCAAAGGATGGCATAAATAATAAAGAAAGATAAAAATTAAAGATAATTTCCAACACTTTAGGAAAACACAGAGATCCCCGTCTCGCCTGCTTTCACAAGCACAGAGGTTCCGAGGAGAAACCAGAATGAGGCGCAGCATCTTGCTGTGATCTAAAGAAAGTGTCCCCAATGCTATCAAAACTGGAATAGGAGACAACAGTTGGGTTCAGCGGACTAAAGGAGGAGGGAAGAGATGCAGTTAACAAGGGCGAGGGAATTTGACCAATTATTTATTTTTTCTCAATAGCGTATCGGTCTAGCAAACTTCAACATCAGTTATCATTTCTAAAATAGGCCATGTGCTTCCTAATTTGTCAATGCAATGACTCAGTTGGTGTAAAATGCTATTAGAAAACATATTACGTATGAAATGTATAGTGTCAAAGTACTCATTTTAGAGCTCATCATTTGATTATTTCATTCATGTTATCTCATATCTGATGTTGTTATTGTCAAGAAGAGTGACCCTATAATATGTACCATACAATAAGGAATGCTTTAATTTGACTCTGTAATGCATATAAGCCATTGTATATACAACAATATATTGCATATCCGATATTTAGAATTACCAAACAAATAATAAAATACTAAAATATTTGCGGCATGTTTTTTATGTATTAGAAAGAATTATTTGGCTGCTTAATTGTCATTTTCAGCCAAATAAATCTACTAAGGTGAGATATATAATGCATTAATATCTCACAGAAAATGAGATCAAATATTATTATTTCTTTCCTGATATATTGCAAAGGAAAAGAATAACATCAACAAGAAAAAAACATAGTATAGTGTTTTTACTCTTTATTCCTAGTGAAGTACAGTAGTAAGGCACACACACGTACACAAACACACACACACACACACCAACACACCACTTGCCTGTCCTCTGAATACTGACATTTTGAGCAAATCCCCTGCTGACTTCATCATGGTAAATATTGCGTGTCATTCGAGCACCACACTCGGACCTAGCTGACGGTAGTGGTAGTAATTCACCACCGCTGTGAGAGAGAAGTCCTGGGGTGAGTTGTTGTGCTGGTGCTCTAATCTCACTCTCTCTTCCTCTCTATTCTATTCCACTCCTACAGTTGCCTAACTGTTTTTGTGCTGGTGAGATGCCCATTTCTCTCTCTATTTGTTTACAGTTGTATTATAAAAAGAAGGGCACGTAAATAGCTCTTGAGAAGGGTCTGTTTAATCACTATCGGCAATAGGTAAACACAACAAGTATGATGTGATATATAATTGCTGTGTTGTGACTATACTTATTGGAATAGATTTTTCTTTTCCATGGAATGGAAGTAAAATAAAGCAATAATAAATGAATAAACGTTTTAATTTATACAGTTATTTTTATTAATTAAATATACCACTCACAACATGTTTTGTGTTTAAGTATAACACATAGGGAGCTTTTCATTTTACTATAGGCCTACATTGAATATTTACCCTGCCATGTGCTCGCTGATTGTATTGGTTCTCCCAGTGCTGTGTCTATGGCCTATCACAGCGCATGGGCGGTATGACACGTTATCCTCTGCAGCCAATTGCTGCGCACCTCACTTTCAATGTCAGAAAACATGGCGCAGTGCATAACCAGAATTGTCAAACGACTTGCTCCACCGTAAGTCAGTATTTTCTCCTACCCTTTATCTTTTAGCGACCTCCTTTTGAAATGTATACGCAGCCAAAGTGCAGTCGCTTTCACTTTGTGAACATACATGTTTGTATTCGCCTTCTTAACGTCGTAAACACAATGTCAGTCACCTAATGTCATACATTGACATCTAACATACAGTTGGTATAGTGTTTGATATTTTGAAATGTGTGTATGGTGTAACAGTTTATGAATAAGATGGAAACGTGCATAATCCACAATCAATTTTATTTATTTATTAAGGTGGGTCAAAGTGGTCCCGTTGTAGTGAATAGCAATCATTCCAGGTTGTGGTTACTATGGTTGGATACATACTAGAGAGGCAACAATATACAATTGTGTTTGAGGTTGGTAAGCTCAAATCTGTTTATGGATAGTATTAAATTCAATGGCCAACATTTGTAACTCAGCCTGGATTAAGATAATATTGTTCTGGGAACAACATAGGCTACAAAACAATAGCATTTTTTTTTTTGCTATGAGCTGATAGAGCTAGTCTAATATTTGATGAATATGCTAAGTCAGCGGAATCATTGACAGCTTGGATACTGATACCAGCACACTGTGTGTCCTATTATTTACAACAAATATTGGACATCACAAAGACACCTTGGCTGGATCAGTCTATTGACTACCTAAACTAATTTGCGAATTACAACATTGGGTCTCAATCCCCTTCAGAGCAGCTTCAGATCAAGCAGACAAAAGAGGCAGGTATAAGACTTTTTGCCTTTCTAATCCATGTTAATAAATTTTTTCGATCATCAATACAAAAATAAAACATTACAGAATGATCCGGCTGATGTAAACCCACTCAGGAATATGAAAAAAAAAAATATGATGATAATGATAACCTTCAACCAGTTTCAACATCGATTACAAAGACGACATGTGAGTGTCGCTGCTTTGAAGAAATGTCCAAACAGGTCACGAACATGGTGGCATGTGGCTCTAATTCAGGGAACATGAACGACCAGAGGCACAACTCTCATGATCCTGCTTCTCTCAAGTGTGAAGTGACTGTCACGCCAATAGCTTGTTTAGGGTTTGAGTGTTTGTGTTTCTGCAGGTGTGGGCGGTGTAAGTTTGCGTGGTTGTTTGCATATTTTTTTTGACCATTTGTATTCAGTGAGCTATAATGGTCAATGCGACATTGTATTTGTTTTTGAAGTGACTATATTTAAGTTAGTTTTCAAAGCAAATACATTCGTAATTTTACATTGCCGTTGCGACATAAATGACACGCATGCATCAAAACGATGAGCCTAGTGGTTGAGCTCCTGGTTCCTTTGGAGGAGCACCTTTTATATGGACAGATGCAGACAGCGCTCGGAAGGCCTGGGACTGAGAGAGTGGAATACATGTGGCAGGTTTTTACGGCCGGCCAGCCTAGAGGCCGAGACCCGTCACTGGCGGCAGACTGCTCTTTGTCACACACACCCTCTTGTCAAAGATGCAACAGCATCCTGGAGGAAACATTGACTGCAGCCACGGAGTCGACAAGTGATGAAAGTAGCCTAGAGGTTGTCAATTAGTGAGGCAAGGCCTGGGCCCTATAAGTTAATGGGCAGTTTCCCCCCTCTGAGGGCGTAGCAGGTCTTTATAGCACCGCTTATAAAAACCCCAAGAGTAATGCACCCCTTTAACGTTTTCAATTAACAGAAAAGACATAAAGCCACGCAGACGCTCGGCAATCACGCCACACTGTTTCCAAAGTGGCTTTTTGCATAAATTGAGAGCTGACTTTTCAATTTCCACAGTTGCTTAAATGCAGCAGCTACTGTGCAGGGTTTCAGCTTGATGGCGCTTCATGCTGACTGTGAGCACTCGGAGGTTTAGCGTGCGCACATTACCAAGCCTTTAAGATGAGTTGTGAGGATGAGCAGCTTGCATTTTAACAGATCTGGCTTCAGTCATTAAGGAGAATCACTAACACATTTAATTTTTTTTTAATAATTTTGTGATTGTTTGTATTACTAACCCTATCTTACAATGAGTTGGTTGACAAGCCAAAACTTCCTTTTCATGAAAAACAGTTAGGCTATTGTTCTTGAAATATTGTTTACGATGGTATCCCTAAACACCCCTTGCATCTGTCATGGACATAATTCCTCATACAGATTTTTTTTTACCTGCACATATAGAGCAGTGCTAATGATAAACAAACACAACTATAAAGCTTTCTGAACAGAAATCTTACCAAACTATCCACTCATGCAGAGTCTTGCCAGGCCCACGCTGACTTTAGCTTCCGCAAAATAAATAAATGACTAAATAATGAGTATTGGATAAACACTAGTGTGTTGACACCTCACTTCCTTGTTTACCAGTGGAGGAAGCCAGGTAAACCCTGTGTGTGTGGCCATAATCCAATCAAGGGAAAAAAACAACAACAAGCTTGGGTGACTGTAACCAAATGCCAGAGCAAGGGAGGGTTGAGCAGGCTGGCCAGGTCAAGCCAGGCCCCACGAGCTATACCCCTTCCTTGAACTGTCTATATCTTACCTAATCGGTTTAACTGGCTGCACGGTTGACCTTCGCATGACTAGAACAAAGTTGCAGGGAGAGCCTTTTAATGTTGTTTAGAAATTAAAGCACAGAGCGTTTTACTGAAGCCACTTCGGTGGTCTTCCCACCGTATCAAGAATTGATGACACTGTGTTAAATACACTTTTATTTTTTATAGCGTGTCTAATGAAAATCCCACCACCCCTCCTGAACTTTCCTTTCTTCTTTTCCGGCGAGTTCATCAATAAATCGCTTAGGGATGCAAATTATCGAGTAATTCATTAATCGATGGTTGTTGCATCTTATCGATCGATGATCGATTAATTGATAAGCGGCAATTCTTCTGAGAAGCTGAATTTCCTTCTGAATGTGACACATTTAGGTGGTAATTCAACGAAGTCGTTTAGTTGTTGTACTTTAAAATACATTTACATTTAGGGCATTTAGCAGACGCTTTTATCCAAAGCGACTTACAAGTACATTTGTCAAAAATACTACAAAAGAAATCGTTCCCTATTCCCTATATAGTGTACATGATATAGTGTACTATATAGGGAATAAGAATTCGGACACTACGCTGAACATTTCTAAGTCATTTGCGTCAGTAAATGCGCCGGGTATTTGTATGACGCAGACAGATGCGCCCACATCAAGTAAACAAACCGGGCACTCACGACGAAAGCTGGAGGTTGTATTGATGTTGAATGTTACATTTCCTTGTTTAATTAATTTTGAATGTTAAATATTCTATGTTAAATCCCAAATAAATTGTTGACATTTCTAAACGAATGCCGGAGACTCCATCATTAAATGTATTTTTCGCGGTTATTCGGCTTCTTCTTCTCCCCTGGAAAAATACAACCGCATTGCATTGTGGTATACGGGAGTAACATGTAGGGAACATCGTATGTACCCTATTTTAAGTCCACTATATAGTGCCCTATATAGTGGACCACTGAGAATTCGAACACCCTAGAAAATGGCGTGCATCCTATTTAGTGCACTACATCCATGATAGGGAACGATTTCGAACACAGCTAGGGTCTGTTCGAAACCGCGTACTTGCTTACTACTCCTACTAACTATGACGTCAAATTGAGTAAGCGAGAACTTAGTAAGCGAGTTTAGGTAAGCGAGTAGTATCCGAATGTCTTCTACTTCCGGAAAGATTTTGAGTAAGCATCGCTAGCTTACTAGACGTACTCAACTGCCCCAGAATGCACTGCGTCTATTCAAAAGAACAGTGGAAGCAATGGCGCTAAACGGGGAGCCGCAGCAGCAGTGCTTTTAATAATTGTTTAATAATTGTTTTAACATATCACCGCAAATCCTTAGGTTGAAGGTGTACTGTGACGTTAAATGTGACGTTTATATATTTATTTATAATATTTATTAACGGCGCCCGGCCGGTAGGTTATTGACACGTCATTTGATTCACGTCATCTGAGGTGGTTAAGTAAGGACGGTCTTCTGAACGTCGATTACTCAAATGGATTACTCAATCATTATTTAAGGATTCGAGAAGTAAGCCAAATATTTAGTAGGTAGTAAGCAGTAAGCAAGTAGGCGGTTTCGAACACACCCCTAGTGTCCCGCTTTTCGTTTGTCTTGTTCTGCTTCGCTTGTGTTCCCGCGTGTGCGTCAAGTACGTCTGGCGTCAAGCGCGCCCTCTGGTGGACGGTTGGGGAATTACGGGTTAAAAATGCGATTAATTGCAAGTAATTTATTTTAATCGAGTGATCTCTTATCGACAATTAATCGATAATCGATTAATTGTTTGCATCCCTAAAATCGCTCTATTACCTGTTGTGGAGCCTGCCTTTGAATTCAGTTACAGAGCATTAAGTTAACACGTGTTGCATATGAAAACAAAGCTTTGGTGGCTGTTTGGTTGGGGGGGGGGGGGGGGGGGGGGGGGATGGTGATGGGGTGGGGTGGTGGGTTAGCCAGCTGAATAAACTGGGTGGAGGTAGAGAAGGCCGCGATGAGAGAGAGAGAGAGAGAGCGAGAGCGAGCGAGAGAAGGAGCAAGAGTCCTGCACTTGTCCCCAGCACTGAACAAGGCGGATCCATACGGAGAACAGATGGTTCTGTTTTCCGCGGTGGGTCCCCACAGAATAGAAAACAAGCAGCACTAAAACAAGTGCCTCTATGCTCTCTCTGGCACCGGGGCCTTTGATCAGCAGAACATCTTCTGGCTCTTTCGGAGCAGCGCACCCCCACAGAACCCCTGGGCGCACATGGAATCGCATCTGTACAAACATGGCCTGAGAGCGGGAGGAATGTGTGAACAATGCAACAAAAGAATTGTGTTTGGGATACTTTGAGAGGGGGGCGGGGCGGGGCGGGGTGGGGTGGGGTGGGGGGGGGGTCAAGGGCCTTGGCTCGCGGCTGGTTTATGTGGTTAAGATGTTGAGCGTGGACAGTCGGATCGAATGTTGGAACTCGGGGATATCTTCTGTGTTTTTAGTGATAACACGACCGGTGTGTGTGTGTGTGTGTGTGTGTGTGTGTGTGTGTGTGTGTGTGTGTGTGTGTGTGTGTGTGTGTGTGTGTGTGTGTGTGTGTGTGTGTGTGTGTGTGTGTGTGTGTGTGTGTGTGTGTGTGTGTGTGTGTGTGTGAGAGTGAGTGAGTTGTGGGCCGATGAACGCGGTGTGTGAGATTCCCTTGACGATGACACCACAGATTGGCCCAGAGTGGATCAGGGTAAATCAGCCTGATAATGTGTTTTTCCGGGTGGTCAAATAAAGTAAGGTATCTTCACTTTAAATGTAAGGCTGCCTGCTATGCACATGGGCTTTGCTATGCAATTTAATATTAACATAAACAAATGATAATCGCAAACGCCCATATGTACCCTTTCCTTGATCAGTCACAGTTGCTGTTATATTAAGTTTAATTATTTTAGACATTCTTACATTGTGATAACCCCTATGTACGTGTGTGTGTGTGTGTGTGTGTGTGTGTGTGTGTGTGTGTGTGTGTGTGTGTGTGTGTGTGTGTGTGTGTGTGTGTGTGTGTGTGTGTGTGTGTGTGTGTGTGTGTGTGCATGCACACGCAGTACCCAGATTATTTCAGGTTTGGAGTCAGCCCCCCACAAGTGTTCCAAGTCTCCGTAAAATCAACACAGGTTCAGTTTACACTTCCCAGAGCAATAGGTGTGTTTTCAACACTGAATCCAGATCAGAAACCGAAGCTCGCTGTATCCCCTTCTTCTTGCACTTCTCACGGCACCTATGTTGGCACACTGCCATGGTGATGACTGGATAGTTCCAGGCCAACACGGGTAATATCCCCCGTATTTCCTGTCCACACCACCCTAATGAATAAGAGTATTTTTTGTTGTTGGCTTTAATAGCGGACTGTTTGTTGGCCAGGTACTCCCTAGTCTTGTGGGGATCTGTGGTTTTTATTGTGTGTCTGACTGTGCTTGTGTATAGGCCTGTTTATTTCATACATGTGATCTCTGGGTGAGCAGTCTGGACTGGAGTATGTTTGCAACCCAAGTCGCAGTTCTCCTACAGGCCTCTTGGTGTCACTGTTGACAGAGAGCTCTGTGAAGCGATTTGCCAGAATTGGGGGGAGGGGGGGTTCTCTGGGGGGGATTTTGTGGAGCACAGTAAATATTGCATCTTACGCCAAATTAGATTTAGTTTCAGAATGTCATTAATTTACTATCTGACACAGTCTTACCTTGAATATCAACAAGGATCTTTCTGCATGGCAAAGCCTTGTCACAGATTCTAATCAAACATAACCATTTCTCAAATGAATCCCTAAACTCGAGCTGAGTTGTGCATTCATATCAGTGTCCAGCATTACCCAACTGAAAAAATATTAATGCTTTTCTATCCTTTTGTTCTCATATCTAGCAATCTGATTTCCAAGCTTGTGCATAAGGCACAATATCCGAGGTGTATGGAAACATTGAAACATGGAAACTTTATGCCTTTGTCTTCTGGTTCGATCCATGGGGTTTGAGCACACGGAACACGTGTGATGTGAAGGTATCTAGGTAGGCATTGGGGAGAGTGGGGGCCGCGTCACGTTGGCCCTTTCCCCTCAGCGAGGGCCAACGCATCGCTCCTCGTCACGCCGCAGGCGCAGTGTGCAGACAGCCAGCCTCCTGTTAGCACTACACTTCATTAGAACCAGGTTTGCAGTGGTACCACACACGTGTTTCAAACGGGCATAGCCGGTGCGCCGTCTCCCCCTGTCATCAAAGGGAGCCCGCGTACAAAGGACAGGGGTGTCTCTTGTGTGTCTGTCTGCCCATCAGCCTGTGCTAATGATGCGCGGCGTACACATGTTTTTAACATCAACACACGCCTCCTCTTCCTGTCATTCACGCTCTCTCTCTCTCTCTCTCTCTCTCTCTCTCTCTCTCTCTCTCTCTCTCTCTCTCTCTCTCTCTCTCTCTCTCTCTCTCTCTCTCTCTCTCTCTCTCTCTCTCTCTCTCTCTCTCTGTATCCCTGTCTCTCTCTTTGTGACTTCTCCTGTCCGTCTGTCCTTCCGACTTTCTCTCTCTTGTTCTCTCTATTATTCTTTGTTTCTATGTACTGTTTCTCTCTCTCTCTCTCTCTCTCTCTCTCTCTCTCTCTCTCTCTCTCTCTCTCTCTCTTGTGGTGTTTGTTTGCCTGCTAGCTTTTTGTTTGTTTATTGTTTCCAGATGGCAGACGCAGACTTCATTTGTGTGGCTTTCAAGTTCCCAGAGAGCTTTTTACTGCTTTGGCTCAAGCGCTTATCCTGTTTCCTCTAGCTCGGCTTTATGATGGGCCATTTTATACCCAGCAACTGGAAGCAACTGTCACTGCCAGTCAGGGTAGAGAGATGGGAAGAAGCAGAGAGGGAATGGCAAATATTGAAGAAGTGAGAGATGGGCAGAAAGAGATGGTGTGAGATATGGAGAGATTGAAAAAGAGACGAAGAGTGGGAGAAAAATAGGAAAATTTAGAGAGAGAGGGAGGTTAAAGAGATGGAGGGAGATTGACTGTAACATTCTAAAACTCCATTCAAACATCTTATTACAGTCTGCATTTGCCCTTCATCTGTAGATGAACCGTATGTTTCTGTTGATTTCAGATTTTTCTTTCAGGCTGCATTGAAAAATGGAGAACACCAAAGATTTTCATTGCGATCTTTATTTTGTTTATTATTATTTATATCATTTTCCCGAAGACCAGCCCAGTCCGGCCTGTGCATCATTAAGCACCGTGACGTCACTTATTTACAGGAAGGCGGACCGGTGAGCGCGGCCCCATAAATGTTGGGGGGAGGACCAGTGCATGTCTTTACTCATCGGATGTGGTTTAAAGACATGGCAGTAATCAAAGCCTCCCCAGCTGTATAAAACCCTCCCCTTTCGTCTTAAGAGGGCCTTTTCTCCTGGCTGCCATGGAATGAGTGATTACCCTAGCATTCCAAACTGCCTAATCCCATTTCTAGCAGTGATTTAACCCGGAGAAACAGTGGTCCGGGACCCGCCTCCGCTGGCTGATGCCGTTCAAATAAAGTTGACGTATTTGGGCCGAAGCCACGACACCGAAAGCTCTGTTGCGTATTAAGACAGAGATGTTTCCATCAGGTGAAACTCATTTACAAGTTCCGGTAGTGCGACAAGGGGTCTACTTTTTAAGGCGCTTTCTCTTAAGACCTCGCACTGGTTGGCTTGTAATGCCTTAAACAGAAAAGGTTGGTGTGAGTATACATCTGTAATCTCGAGGTATGGCCACGGCCAGCCTCGTCGGGGACCCGGAAGAGCAGCAGCGCGCCGACAGCCAGCTGAGCCCAAGTGTCCCCCGGACTTTGCGATCCCACGTAATCGCTGGTGTTTTTGTTTTCGCTATCGCCGCCAATGCGCCCGGGCTGGCAGGCTGGCTAATCTCATCAGGGCTTGGGCTCTCTCCGGGGTGAGACAGAGGACAGCCCGGCGTGACCCATATCTGTGCGCCTGGATGGCCCAGCATCGCATTGGCTCCCTGGCTACTACTACCAGGGTCTTACTACGAGCGTTCTCTGCCAGCCCGCTTACTAGTGTGAGCTGTAAGTAGTACAGCGTGTGATTGCCGGATAGGCCGGCTCTGTTTGTCCAGACAGACTTCTTGAAATGTCCTGAATGGCGTGTGGTGGTCAGACAGCGGAAGGGTGTAGGTTTGAATGGCACTGCTGCTGCTCCACAAACACCACCACCACCCTGTCGTAGCGAGCTGGCTACAGCCCATGCTCTTTTCTGCACTTAATCTACACTAGGTAGTAAATGTTCTGACTGGGCCGATCGTCAGAATCACAATCATTTGGTCCCTGCCCTCTGTTTACTTTCGAGACTGAGATTTTTTGAATTTTTTGTGAAAGTTCACACAAGAAATGCCAAACAAACATAGCTGTTTAGGAAAATACTTTTGGGGTCATGTGGAAACATAACAAAATACATGTGCGTTCACCCTATTTCCCTACTTAGTTCATGCTGTGGAACAGTGCCGTAAGCTCACTTTTATTGGTTGTGTTGTTCATACTGTGTTCTTGGTATCTAGTAGTCCATGTCTTACCATTACGAAAACATTCAGACCTTGGTTTCCCTACTGCCGTGTTGCTCAGTGTCTGGATGAGTAGTCTTTAGCTCTCCTGGGGTTGTTCTGTTGATATGTTGACCAGCTGAGTGCCTAGAGGGTATCAGTGCTGCTTCACAATTCACAATCAATGTCTGTGCTTTCATATTGACACTCATGAATAGGCTCTGGCTTTTTTTCTCTTTTTGTATGATATGAAGAGAATATGTAATAGATTTCTTTGGTTAACCGTAACCAAAACTTTTGTTGTGAATCTACAAGGATATAAAAAGGGAAAGGATGTCAACACAATGTGTTGTAGTAGTATTAGTGAACCGAGAGCATTGCACTCAATGAGCATAGCCCATCATGGGAGGTCAAAGACATGCTCTTACTGCCACACACACACACACACACACACACACACACACACACACACACACACACACACACACACACACACACACACACACACACACACACACACACACACACACACACACGTGTCCCAAATGCGGCGACCTACACAGGAAATGTGTCAGCAGTGGAGCGTTTGATGGTCTAATTAAATCCAGTGGATATTTTTGATCCCCTGACGTCTGTACATGTGGACACTGGAGCAAAATAAAGGAAATTCCTTTGTGTGATGGATAGTTTTGACCATTTTGCCATTAGGTCAAAACTCTTTGGAAAATATTTAGCTTTCCATGTCATAACAGCGCTTCTCCATTGATATGAATGCCTGGAATAAGGACTCCACCCTTTTGGGAGTTCAGGGTTTGCTTTTCCTTCTGTGTCATTGGGCTCCAAATAAAGCACCCACCAGGCTCGGTCGACCATTCACTTCAATGGTCAGACCTCAGTAAAGCTCATGAAAGCATTAAATAAAAAAAAATTGGTGCGATGTGAAATTTCACGATGAAGAACAATAATGTTATGCTTTTGAGCAAATTCAGATGCCTGGGGTATTGTAGATGCTGATCATTTGGTCAATGAGATAAGCTGGTGTTTTAGGTATTATTGTACCACAATAAAGGATAATTTTTGTTTTTATGTAATTCGGGCATTCAGCCTGATACTGACTAAAATCTTGCACAGTTTGTATTTCAAATTATACCTTTATTGTACGCAGATCATTTCACTTCCTGGTGTCTACCTATTTTTTTCTTAACACAGATGACTATGCTTTTGGTAGTGCTATGGTGGTAATGCAAAACATTACCACCATGTTTATGCCATTATAGAAAGCCCCCACTAACCCCTGTGAATAAGTTTGACCATATCTTTGCTAGTATCAGCTTAGTATCAGCTTTGCTAGTATCGTAATCTGTGATCCCCCTTCTCCTTCTGGCCTGGTGGTCCTGGTGTCACTACATGATGACCTACTGTCTGGGTCATGAACAACATTGGCATTTTCTGTGTCTGTATTGAGCTAACCAAAAATTTGACCGCATGTTGGATTACCTGGGTCTCAGTAGTACGACACTGTGTTTGTTTATGGGCTTTCTTGGTCACCATTTGCTCTTCCAGATTCAATCCTTGGCCACGTGGGTCAACCGAGACATACACCAAGGCTCTGTAATCAGAGCCATCCCCTTCATCATCTAGCCCTACATTCTTACTTAATCCAGCCTTGATTTTAGTCCAATCCAACTATTTGGCCCGCTTTTTTTTTTTACCACTCTGTCTCAGCTTATTTATTTGATGGCTGTTGTATTTTATTTCTGCTTTGAATTTCATCGTATTATTATTAAAAAAAATAATAATTATGAAAGTTATGAAATGATTAGCACCCATAATGGTCTGGTCAGGCACCTCATTTCACTGCTGTCTTCCCCAAGTCCCAAAGACATACCAATTACACACTATAGGCTATGCTGAGTTTTGTATAATACCGCATGTTAAAGCCTCTGGTTCTGCTGCATAGCGGCTTGGTGGTTCTGTAATTTGCGATAGCAAATTAATTCTTAAAAGAAAACAATCATCCTTCTGGGAACGCCATCTCCACATCAAACAAACCTTTCAAAATGGCTAAACTCCTCTTCTAAGGCCTAATTATCACCTTATAGCTGATAGTGTAGCAAACAAGTCATTATTACCTCTTTTTGGCTTGTATCAACCCATAAAATAAATGATGGCACCTCCGCGCCTGCCACTAATGGATTTGTGTGTAAGTAAATAGGCTCCAGCTGCTAAATGGTTAGCCTATCCTGTTCATAGCTATTTAAAAAAATATATATTAGTCTGGCACTTGTAATTGCTGTTGTTCCTTCCCCAGATTTACTTAGCACTTGCGTTTGTGCCAGCGAGGATGGGAATGAGAGCAAGGGCATAATTAGTGTGTGACGTGTATTGTCAGATTTGCGTTGAGGTTAATCTGCATTAGAGTTTGCGTTCGTGTGTTGAAGGTACATAAGCACTGGAGATTTCTTTGGCTTTTGTTTTTAAGTACACTGGCTTTTTTTTGGTTTAAACACTCATTTTCACTCCCCATATTCGTCACCATCTTTGCATGTTCAGTTATGAAGCCAGCATCCAGTTACACTATAAGCCTGTTAACTCCTATTAAATGATTAAAAAAAACACACGTTGCCTCACAGTCTAATAGCACACTACAGTATAGAAATACATGCATCAAAAACAAACACAAGCAGCATGGAAACATTGGCTCATCTTTGATCCACCCCGATTGACAAAACAACTCCCTATCAAAGGATTGCAAATAAAGTCCAAAGAAAAGACCAATGCACAAAAGGAGGTCTGTGTGTTTGTTTGAAATAATGTCTTCCGCCAGTTCATTGCTGTGTGCTTTCAGCTTTGATCTAGATGAACTAGGATGAGATGCCTAGTCCTAGATATTGAGTTCACTTAAAGATGCATACACCTGAGTTAAGAATCCAAGCGAGGACAATAAGCCATTATTATACATTTTTAGCCTCTGCAAAGATATCCCTCTGTGTCTTTCCTTTCATTCTCTGTGTCCCTAGTAGCCGCCGCGGCCATATTCACCATGAAAAGTGGCCCAAATGTAGTGAAACGGGGGGGGCCGTACAGGCCAGAGCACAAGCAAATTGCCACGGCTTTTTAGTCCCCATCTTCAGTGATGTGCTACTTCCTCAGGCTTTTGTCTCCTGGTCGGGGCCACAGCTGCCAGGCTAGGTGCGATCCACGCTCCCCTCCCCGAAAACCTGGGTCCACGCGCTGCTGCACCCCCAAACACTAAATAGGAGCATTAGACACACCGTGTTAAAGGCTGCTGGTGCCAGAGCTGTGACCGTGGGTGCGTGTCCTGTCCCTTGGGCAGGGGGGGGGGGGGGGGGGGGGGGGGGGGGGGGGGGGGGGGGGCAGAGGGTTGTTCGTACTGAGGCTGTGCGTGCACATGCCCAGGCGTCGCACGCACACACGCACACGCTCACACTTTAATACCCACCCGACGCTCGCGTGCGTTTTACTCTTGGTGTCCTTCCATATGAAGGTGGAGGGTGTATATATTTGTACACGAGAGAGGGAAAGAGAGAGAGAGAGCGGACGAGGCGCTGGCTTATGAATTGAACTCGATCCACCGTGTCCCCTAGACTCGGTGCCAGATTGTTGTTGTTTTTTTGTCTGTATCGCTTGTGGCCCCTCTGCTGTTTGGTGTGTCACAACACACCGCCTAAAGACTTGCCCGGGTCCTCATCGTCCTGCTCCCGTCAAGCCCTCCCCTCTGCCTCCAGGTCCCCCCCCCCCCCCCCACATGCGGCCCATCTACAGAGCTGCACTGTGAAAATACCCACAAGGCCTATCTGCCCATATGTAGTGTTGCAGATTCTGATTATGCACCAGCAGCATTACACCCCAGCGGGATATATCCAAACACGAAAATTAATTCACAGCTAAATGCTGCTATATGCAGGCCGAGAGGCAGAGGAGAAATGAAACACAGGTTTACACTAGTGAACAGCTGAGCCAAGGGGGAGAGGGGGTGGGACAGACAGACGAAAGGCAGAAAGCACTATGTTTGTTAATGTGAATAGTGAATGGCATGGCACACATTAATTGGCAGGAATTTAATGACATCCTTAATGCACACAGATGCAATGTTGACAAGTCCCTGCTGATGTGTTGGGAAGCATGCTCTGAAATGATGTACGGTGGGCCTATATGGATGGTCAAGTGACTTACCTTACCATACCTTTGGCAGCTACATTTACGTTCAATAGCTAATATTTGCCTTATAATATCCTGGGCATCATGGCTGGGTGTAGTTGCCCCTTTTGGAGCTGTAGTTAGCTATTTCTCCTTTTAGGCTTGCTGTAATGAACTTTTGCATGAAAGTACTTGGGTATGACTTTGTCTCAGAGCAATGCAAATGGAATTGCCCCCTGATGGTTTGGAATGCACCCAGCTGGCATTTAAAAGGTGATAATTGGAAAATACAGGATGCAGCCTAAGTCGAAAGGCGGGACCTTGTGTTCCAAGAGTTAGCCATTGCATGGATGGAGGGAAGAGATGAGGTTTAGGGATTTGGGATGGGCACAAAGTACTAAGAACAAGGCACACTAGTTTGCAAACATTTCTGCAAACAAATTTGTATGCTTTTGTTTACAGGAGTTGAGCTTGTGTTTGAATCCAACACTGTCCACAGTTCAAATTGAATAGATGCGTGGAGTATAGTCCCGACCTTCGCATCACCAGCTTGTCATCTCCTTGACATTTTGACCAAATGATGCACTGACTGATCAGTCCGTGCTGGAGGTCAGTGGCCTCCAGTGTAGGCTAAACATATTCACAAATCCTGAAACAGCATCCCTGAACTTATTGGGGAAGAAATTGAAGTGGGTCATTTTGGTTTTGGGAGGGGGTCTGGGAGGCCCATAGGACTGCCCCCTTTACAAGGTAAAATTCAAAGCATCTCCCTACTACGATCCATAGCCTAGCATAGGCTCCTTCATCCTGTCTCCATTACGGCGTTGTCCTCAGAGAGAGCCAGGATAAGACTTGTTTGAAGTCTGCTTTTACTATGAGAGGGGGGGGGGGAAAGATATTTCCCTTAACTGAATGTTGGAAAAACATCACTTATGTGTTCTGTTAGATGTTTATTCAAGTTCAAATTTATTTTACTGAACATGTCAACGATAATCAAGTACCACTTGATATATCCACCTCGCTCGACGTTTTATTCTCTTGCTTGTAAAAGCTCAGAGAGCCTTTGGAAGGGGACTAGCGTCAACTCTTTATTTGCGGTCAGAAAGAGCTGCCTGCAGCTGACTATGTTGTGAAAGCACACCGGTCATTGGGCTGCCTTCCAATCCAAACACTGTGCAGCATCGCAACCCTGCAGCCCAGCCCGTGTCAATCACCAGACATTTCCAGCGTCAGTGTGACAACGCCCATACTGCGCTCTGTCCAGGAAAGCCACTAATAACTTCAAATGGGATCCTGCTAATGACTTCCTGTAGCCGAAGCCTTCTGACGCTATGTGGATGGCAGTCGCCACCCACTATTTACTGTACCCCTCACCTCTGACCACTTAAAGCGCGTGGCAGCCTGGTGATTTGTAGAGCAAAGCTTTGTCGGGATATTGACACTCTAATAAACGCAATGCCTTATTAGGTGTTTTTGCATCTGTCCTTCGTAAAATCCTGTGCCATGTTGTGCTGGTACTGCTTTTGCATACATTTTATTTTGGGTTGTTGATAACACCTTCTTGTCAAAATGTAAAGACATACACAATTCTAGGAAATCACAAAGTTTGCTCGAATCGAATGTTGAAAAACTGTTGTTAAACACTTGAATAACAAAAACGTGAATTTCCATTGTCCACCCTGTTGGGGAAGGAAGGGGCACTGGTTACTGCCCGTCCCCTCCCAGTACAACACCTTCAATGGAGAAATAGGCCAAGGTAGGGTCCTGCTCTTTCCCTCTACACCTATCACACTGTTTATTATTGTGTGTTTATACAGCAGTGTTTCATTCACGTAGGCCTAATGTTTCAACCACTCTTTCAAACTGGCGTTGTTGTTATTCAGTAAATTGACTGCTATCGCCATTATTTGAATTAAAGTTGTTTTTTATGGTCCAACTCTGGTGTTGGACTTGAGGCATGCTTCCAAATGTCCCATGATATTGTTAATATTGTGAATATTCATAGACTGTATCAGAGTTTGCCTCTGTGCACTTCACCATCAATGTAATGTGCTGCTACTAGGCCGATGATCAGAGGGCGTAGAGTGATGCCGACAGCTTGGATGGCTGGTTGGATCTGTCCCCCAGCGTTCAAGTCTTTAACTCTAAACTCTTTTCCTCTCAACCGCAACGCTTCACTCCTCCTCCTCCATGTGTCCAGGCCCTTCAGGATGACATGTGTCTTTCACACTGTGATGTCCACGGGGCCTGCCACAGAAACGTGGATTCACCTGGTATTTTGGCAATAGCCTGTATAGCGAGAGACGCATGAATGCTCGTTCTCTGGCCAGCCCCTTTTTCAATTGTCTTCGTTTCCAGTTTCTTTGTAGGTCCTTTAAATGGGTCGTTTTTTATGTCATTTTTAAAACTTGACATCATATTGTGCTATAAAGTTATAGTGTCACAGTGCCAAAAGGCCTGTCTCATCATGTTGGATCAGGGAAGAGTTATAAAAAACATAATGTTTGCAGATCCCTCTTACTTTCATGAGGTTTGTTGAGCATTAAGCGGTTGTGTTTCAGTAAAATACATCCCCGGCGCTCATTCTGTTGTGGTTCATGGTTCCCACAGCTATGACGGTCATGTTTTCCTTTTGGGATCAATCAGTTTTAAGGAAATGTGTCGAGCCTAAATGTGGAATGGATTTAATCTTGCTGCGGGTGGGTGGAATCTGTTCATAAATAGGTATTTTCTTCTACATTATAGATGTTTCTGCTTGTCCTTGCACAGAATGTCTTTAAAGCTTAGCAATATTAAAGGATGATTCAAAAAAGCAAATAGTCTATATATTATTGATTCTGGCTGTGATTATCAAAATCAACTCGTGAGATGTAAGATAAATGATGAAGGACAGGTGCACAGGGAGGGGAAACAGAATACAATGTGGAAAGAGGTGAGGGAATGAGATTAGGTTTTTTTTGGTGAGGATAATTATATAAAAGACGGATACAAAAATCTTTTGAATTGCGCTTGTTTGTGGTTAAACTATTCATTTTAAATAATATAACCATGGACGATTGTTGGAGAATCGCATGGCCTCCTTTCAACCAGAACAGCGACGCGTCAGACGTAATATAATTACCCCTCACTTTGTGTGACTTGCGTTTGAAGGCTGGAATGGGACTAGGGGGGCCTGGAATGGGGGAGTTTGGGGGTACGGATTTCAGGAAACTTCCTGGTGTGTCAGGATCAATTGGGCCTAAGCCAATCTTAATTAAAGGCTCTTGGTCGGCCATGTAGGCGAGGGGGCAAAAGGCATCCTGTGGGTTAGCAGAATGAGGTGTCTGGCATTAGAGCACCAAAGGAGTTTAAGCTTCATTCTTTAAAAAAAAGAAAAGAAAATTGAAGCGAATCAAGCGCATACGTTTCAAGAAGTAGTTTTATTTTTTCATCGTACATGACTGGGTTCAAGGCTATTTCTTTTTAGTTTTCCGCCAGTGATTCTTGCTTTCATCTCAGGCAGTCTGTTGACTAACAGAAAATCAAACCGCTCAATTGAATGCTGCCCGTTCTTTTACAGGGGAAACTGAGAGGAAACAGTTTGATGGATTCGTCATACTTTACTTGACATTTTAGAGTTTTCTCTTAGTTTCTTTGTATGTTGGGTGACTCGCATCTGATAGACACCTGGGCTGTCCAAGGATTTGATACTTTTAACGAGTCGATTTAGAGTTGTCTGGTCGGAAAACGCTGACAGAGACCTCACGTTTTGTATTTTCGTACACAGAGGGGAAAAAAGCTGCAGTTTTCCCAGCTGGCCACTTGGGGGCACAGACAACTTACTAGGGAGAGAGAGCTGAGCTTTGTGTTGCCTGTGAAAGAGGGAGCGAAAAGGAATTTGGGTAGGGAGGGCAGGAGGAGGAGGTGGGGAGGGCATTAATTGAATGGAATATGATCCAAAATACTCTGTACTAAGTCCTGACACATTAGTATCCCAGAAGAGAAGGGCTAAGGCAAATGTCACAGATGTCCTTCTCCCCCTACTTCGCTGCTTATTTTTTCGGCGGGTTGTACTTCCCTTCCAAATCCAAGTGTCAGACAGATACCGCCTTAGTTTGTTTTCGGTCTCCCGAGTGGATATTCTCAGTCCGTCCGTCTGCCAAATATCCGTAAAGTCCAAGGAGGGGTGTGTGTGGGTGTGTGGGTGTGTCTGGGTCTTCAGAGGGTGGGGACAAGGCCCGGGACAGAGTGGATGGAACAGCTTATCGGGGGGCGGCTCACGGCCCCATACTGTTCTTATCTGCTGTATCAGCTGTATTCACCTTACAGGGCGTGACCAGTACAACGTGCGCCCACATCGGGCTCCCATTGGAGACACTGTCTCCGTTGTGTTGACGACAACGTTTTCTTTTCCCCCCCAAGACACGGTGATTGCGCTTGTTAGCTTTCATAAGCAACAGCTCTCCGACTGTTCCATGCGCAGCTTTTGGTCCACTTCAAACATAACCGACCTCTTTGCGTTTTTTTCTGGTTTCTTTTTTTCTTTCTCTTTTTTTTTTTCTTTTTCTCGACCGCCCCCTCCTTCTTTCTTTAATCCTGTTTTCCTTCCATCAGAGGACCCTGGCCACCTGTGGAGTTGCTATGCCATCCATTTTGTTTTACCTCCTCCGCTTCGACTCCATCTCTCTTATTATTGATCTCGCGACTCGTGCCAAAAACAGGTGGAGAATCCCCCTCCACAAACACGCACGCACGCCCGCGCCAACACACGCACACGCACTTGCAACACACACATGTTCCAAAATATCTCCAACGCCAATCTCGTCGGGGTACTTCGCGATGTGGCCGGTAGCGTTCAAAGGGAGCAGCAGGTGTGTTTTATTTATCGTTTGATTGTTCAGATCTTTCATTTGATGGGTGGGCTTTGGCCCTGAGACGTTCCTCTATGTAAATGTACCTGGTGTTGGCGGTGAGCAGGAAGCAGGACTCTCACCTGCAAAATGCAAGTGCAGGCATCAATCTGGTGATGCTCTCTGCCTGTGAAGGGCTGAGGAGGAGAGGTTGCTTAGAACAGGAGAGCCCTGGATGTGTGTGTGTGTGTGTGTGTCAGTGTGTGTGTCAGTGTGTGTCTGTGTGTGTGTGTGTGTGTGTTGATCGGTACGCATGTGTGTGCGTCTGTGATGCTGGGTTGTTGTTGTTAGATTAGGCTTGGGCGTATCTGTCCATATGCCTCGTTTGAGAGTCGGGACACAACTGAATCTTCCTGGCCGTCGGCCAATACAGTATGTGTGTGTGTGTGTGTGTGTGTTGGTGTGTGTTGTTGTGGATGTATGTCTTTCTATTTCTCGCTGTATGTGCTGGTGACCACGGCGTGTCTGCGTTTGAAGTCAGGTCTGTGTGTCCCAGTAGGCCAGTGTAGCTCCTGATCCCTCTTGTCCATGTTATACGTTATAAGGACTTTGGGAAGGCGTGCGCGGTGGGGTGGGTTGCCAGGGGGGCTGTGGGGGGGATATGGATTAGCCCACAGCAGAGTGCATGCTGGTCTCTCTGCCTCCCCATTGGTTAAGGGGCTGCTCAAAAGCAAACACCAATCAATCCCGCCCCCACCCATACCTCCTTTCTCGCTCCCCCATCTCTCCCCCCCCCCCCCCCCCTCTCTCTCTGCCGCTCTCTCTCTCTCTCCACCCTTGTCCCTCCCTCTCTCTCCTCTGATTCTACACCGGAGCCCGTCGACATGTGGAGGAAGAATCTAAGCCCACTGCTCCTACTTGCTCCTCCTCCTTCTTTTCTTCACCACACTTTAATCCTGACTGAAGAAGAAAATGCCCCTCAAGAGAACAAGTATCACACTAGGAATGAAATGTGGAGTCCACCCACCCTCACCCCTCACATATGCACACACACACACACACACACGCACACTTTTATTATTTTCATTTTATTCTTCTTACCTGCCCAGGGACTGCAGATGGAAATGAGCAGTCCCTTTTAGCTATAATCTGTTACAAGCCATCTTTTTACTACTTTTTACTTATAATTAATGAACCTTGTATATGGTCCCTGTTTAAAAAACAAAAAAACGCTCACACTTCTTCTTGGTTGCCGTGTTGGGGGGTGCTAATGTGGAAGGAGGTGACCGTTGTCAATGCAGGGATCACGGCGATGTATTGGCCCTGTGGCCTCAAAGGCCCTCTGAACAGTTAATGGTGACTGATCTCGGGGCCCTGTGAGAGAGGAAGAAAGCTAGGGTCTTTGAAAGGGCTTTGTTGATTTACTAAACGTATTGTTGGTATCAGACATATTTTTTGTTCATGTCCTATATTAGATCTCTCATAGGCTGGGATCTATTAATAGGCACTTTCGTATTTTTTGATAAAGTATTTTGATGAAGACTATGATTTGGTTTGTGACTTCAAATATTTAAATAACTAGGCTCTTTTCTGTTATTTTACACACGCACGCACGCCTGCACACACACACACACACACACACACACACACACACACACACACACACACACACACACACACACACACACACACACACACACACACACACACACACACACACACACACACACATAGTGTCAACGGTGTCGCATGGGAGATGACATCGATGTCAAGACACCTGTGTGACTTCTCTCTAACAAACAAAATGTTTTGCATGACGCAACCTGGGATATTGACCACCTCGCAGCACCTGCTGTCAGGCTGTAGAACGGCCCAGCTAATATCTGCATGAAATAAATGAGATTCTCCCTCTCTCCCAACCCTTTGGCCCTGGCATTGGCCAAAAGGTTTGCTGTCCCAGATGCGAGCTCCATCTGGCCTCGCTCCTCAAGATTGCTTGACCGTTGATAGCAACGGATAGCAAAAACACAAAAACACACGTGGACTGGCTCAGCAAGCATTCTTTCAAATTCAGTTTTCTTCCGGAATCGACCAGAAGATATGCCTCTGGTAGATTAGTCAAACTTTCACAATTCCGTTGCACATTAATATGGCTCATTGACTATGCCTTGATCCGCCTTGCTTTTTGTCCTGCTTTTATATTTTTGTATTATGTTATGGGTTTGAAAGCATCTAATTTGATTATATTAGACCATAGCTGTCAGAACACAGAGCCCAGACTCTCGGATCCCTTTGTAGTTCATCGGGTTGTGGTGTATACGGCTTTGAAGGAGGTCACTCAGCTATCTGGCCCTCAGAAAACATGGACATGGTGACAGCCACATCATCAGGACAACAGACCCCCGTGAGAAACCAAGCTGTCCCATCAACCTGTCCCCCCCCCCCCCCCCTCCCCCCTGCCCCACCACATACCCCATTCCCTCCAGCAGCCCCTCCTGCCACCAGCAGCCCCTCAGCCCCCCCCAGCCCGGGGTTGGTGTGGGGGTGATTTGATCCGGCGTCGTAATGAAGCCATATAAGCCTGTTATTGGCCTGCTTTACGGCTTGTTTTATGAAGGAGAGCCGACAGGCCGATCCCGCAGCGGCTCCTGTCACTTTAACGGACGGCATTACCAAGAGAAAAGGCCACCGACGGGGAGGGAGGCTGGAGCAGCCTGGAGAATGCACCGGGGCCTTTATGTCATCCCCTTACACCACTTTGATGGGCGAGAGGTCTGGCTGCAGGCTATCCACTGTTACATTTTATGTCTGCCACCTTTTGTCACAGGGACATTATTGACGTTTGACCTGTGTCCTTTACCCCCCCCCCCCCCCCCCCCTCCTGCCTCCCCCCAAAACCTCTTCGCTAATCAATTACCACATCGACCCATTAATCAGACAGGGTGATGGCTGGTGAAAAGACTCTGGGGTATGTGTGAAGCATCGCAGGATGGGCCCTGGGGCTAACGTCGGGCAGGCCGTTCACCTGTGGAGCACACTGTGGTGGGGCTTCTGCACGGTGCCGTAGCCCTGGATCGCAGTGTTCGGTGGACGTGCCGTCAGTCTCCCCACAGCTGTAAGAACGAGCGCCCCGCCGCAGCACAAGTCAGTCCGGCAGCATTCCTCCAGGGGAACTGCACTTTGGAATGAGTCAATCACGCAAAAAAACAAGAAGTCAGTTGCCTGGATTTGTGTACGTGTGTCTACGTAATTAGCCCACCGTAGCCCAAAGTCTTGCCAATCATTTTTGGGGAAATGTATGCACACATAAACAATCAAACACAAACACACACGCATTGATTATTTTTAAAGTTGTGACACATGAAAAGAGGCAGCATCCACCCCCGCTGAGGGAGGATCGGGTGAGTTGTTGCTGTTTGGGATGGCCTCTGAAGCGATGGCCCGCTTCCGCTCATAAACTGGCACCAAACAGAGCAATGCTTGGGGAATGAGAGTTAAAGTGGGGTTTTTGTTTTGTTTGTGTGTGCTGCTCCTGCTGTTCCCACAGAGGTTATGCAGAAGCCTAATGGTGTTTAGGGTGCAAAGAGAAGCGACTCAGACACACAGACGGCCGATAGAACAAATCAGAGGCCCGGGGAGCCCCAGCCCCAACAGACTTTGATTAGGTTTGTTTTTAGTTTTTGGGTTGGTGTTTGCCTGTGTGTATGTGTGTGTGTGTGTGTGTGTGGACTAATGCCATCTCCCCAGTTCACCATGTCTTTGCCAAGTCTTGAGCCAAAACAAAGAAGTTTCTGGGAGCGAAAGTCAGGCAGAGGAAGGACTGCGGGCTAATAACTGCCGCCTACTCCCAGTCCCAACGCACCCCCCCAGCCCCCCAGCCCCCGCCCTTCTGTTGATCCGGGTCCAGGCGACACTAAGTCAGGCCTTGTGGGTTTAGTGGAGTGGGGTGACACTTCTTGTGTGGATTTTTCAATTCTTCAGCATGTCATTCGGCCATTGTCCCCCGTCCCTTTTCTCCTCGCTCCTTCTGCCGAGACGAGTCGTGTCATCCCCTCGTGATCGCCACTTTTGTTGCCTTTGTTTGTTGGCCCTACCTCAGAAGTCCATCTTGTCTTTTATCCGGGCTGCCTTTTCATGCATAAGGGAACAGTTGTGTGCCTGTTGTGGGGCTGTTCCACTGCATTTCCACCAGTGGGGTATCCTTTCATACTCTTCAAACCGCTACAATGGGGGCTCCCAGGGCTTGAATGGTCAATGCAGAGTGCACAGTCTTAGAGAGCCCACTCATTTTGTTTTGGCAGAGTCAATAAAAATGCAAAGTTGAAAGCTCACCCCCCTCATGCCCCCATCCCCAAAGCGGTCACTTGATTGACCTTTTTTTTCATGCCGTCTGCTCAATTATATTTTAATGATCAAATCATGCATTGTATAAGTTCCTCTCGAGTTAATTAATGGACTGAGGATGTGTTTCCATGTGCCAATAACAATGGGACCAATAGCATTTGGAAAAATCATTTGATCTTGATTTAAAACGGAACCACTGACGAGCACAAATACAAAACTAAATGCATGCAGAACGCCAAAGGAGTTGATTCGGTCTCTCTCCGGCCGGGCAGCTCAGAGCTCTCTGGCCTTTTTCCTAGCTATAACGCCCAGATAAAGACATCTCCTGCAGTCAAAATCTTCCTTCTTGTGAGAGGAAGCAGAGTTCCACTGGCTCTGTTCAGGGGGATGAGAGGAAGCGAGGCTGCCGTCTTCCCCGGGCATTAAGGGCAGAGGCCGCGCACAAAAGACATTGTGTCGCACAATTGTGATCCGGGAGAAAGCAGAAGGGGGATTTGGCGGCAGGGATTACAGGTAGCCACATTGGCCGCCAGAGATAACTGCCAAGATTTTGTGCTCATTGTGCAGATTAAGGCGTAAAACCCACTGTAATCGGAGCAGGGCGAGGGAGGGAAGGCATGAATGGGGAGGAGGAGAGACAGGGCGACATGGAGATGCTCACAAGCTTTTCATGTTAAGAGGAGTGGGAGAGGCCAAGACAGAAAGGTAACATCAATGTAAACACATACAGCTGGACAATGGAAGCAGGGGATCAATGGATCGAAAAAAGTACAAAGAACGCTTCGGGCACTGTTAATGTTTAAGCAAATCTTGTTCTGGCTCAAATCAAAACAAATCCACAAATTCAGAAAAAACATTTGATTCTAAATTCTGTTCATTTGTAAAGAATTAATAAATAAATGAGATAAAGGACAAGCAAACAAGTAATTACATCCAGAATCTGTTTGTCGGCTGCCACCATCCCCATTCCATTTTCATTTTGTCCACTGAAGTCCTCCCGTCCCCGTGCGCAGTACAGGGCTTCCCTCAGTTGCAGTCCCGGGTGGTCAAGATGAGGCTAGAAGCCTGCTGAGCCATCGGTTCTCGCTTTAGACCGCTCGTGGCCAGGCAAAGAGAGCGGGATACCAAAGACCAGAGAGATAGACAAAATAATAGGAATGATGTGTTTGAGTCCACCTCTGCCCCTGCGTGTGCTGTGTGGTTAATTCTTCAACATTTCCCGTTCCAAGCGTGGTCGTGTATTCAGACCCGGGGCTGTGTGAAAATGCATGTCCGTGCACACACACGCACACATGTATTCTCACACACACACACACACACACGCACGCACATACACACGCACACACACAGCTTCACGCTGGGCAGAGGACAGGCTCACGATTTGTTTTAGCCCCCGTTTGTGCTCGAAAGATGTGCGAGACAGGAAGGTGGGCTCGGAGGACCAGATAAATATTGATGACTTTTTTGGTACGTTTTGTTTAACACCCATGGCCTCCGTGGTAGGGATGCAGGGTCTGTTGTTGACGCATTGGAACATTAATACAATTAAAAAAAGTCCCCTTCTTATTTCTTCATCTCTGCTTATTTCCCAGCACATTTTATCTGGAAACAGCCCAGAATGTCATTAGCATTTTTAAGTGATTGTGATTACAACGGGGTGGAGAAGGGTAAAAAGGAGATAAACACAGATCTTAATTTTGTGCGTTTCTGACACGGCTTCTGGCTGCGCGGCAATTGTGTGGAATCTGCATATTGCGAAGAGAACCTGCTGTCGTTCTCTGGTTCGGTGGTGGTCTGTTATCAGCTGAATTACATGTGTAAGGATGAGTTGTCAACTGTGTTTGGCTATTACGCTGCCAGTCGGAGGCCATATAGTTATCACCAGTTGGTACCGAACATCAGCAAAAAGTAATGAATAATTGCCTTATTAATCGCCTTTCAAACCTCACCCAGACCACTAATTGGGTATTCAGTATGAACTGCTGGACTCTGATGTTTGTCACATTGGACATAAGAGAACGTGTGAGCCACAAAGTGTAGAAAGGAGCTTTCCGGATGTATGACTTCAGCAAAGGTGCTCAGGAGACAGTTTAAGGAGGTAGATGTACAGCAGTGACTCATGTCTGTCCAGCTGGGAGGTGAGGAGGGATAGAGAGACATTGGAGTGCAATACAAGGCGGCACACTTCAATATCTAATGTGTCGTAGTGTACTTTTGAACCAAAGCGGCCTAAGCAGTGAGTGTCAGATCATCAGAGACTATGTGGATGGGACTGAAGCTCCCATGAGAGTTTTCTGCTTTTTTTCAAAGCGCTTTGTCCACATGACAATGGCGCCTCTTCTGATGCTCAAGATAGAAAGATCCTAATCTGCATGTATGATATTGCTGCATGTATGATATTGCTGGAGGGGGGGGGAAAAGGACAAGGTCACCTGTCAAACGTTTCACTCGCGCTATCGGTCAGTGTAAGATTAAAGATGAAAGACACACGTAGCACCGTGTGAGGATCTCCACACACTTTTCAGATTCAATTGTCTTCCATTCTTTCATAGCTTATCTCAGATCTTAGATACCAACCCCTCACCACGGTCCATGTCCTCCCAACGTATCCTTGCATCCAAGTTCCGCCGTAGCTCCGGTCCGTCTCACTAATGAGAACCAGTTAACTCAAGCCGGGGAAGAAACACACACGCTCACTTGCCTCTGATCTGGGAACAGTAAAGTCAGTTGCTGCGGCCCGTTCCCACCACTTAACACGTGGTGAGGCAGTGGTTGTCTGCCCCCATGTTTTCATTATGGTAAGAAAAAAACATGTGTGAACACGTACTTGGACTCTCCACGCAGTGCTAATGTACGAAACATGTAGGAGGGTTAAATGTGGGTGCAAATGTCCACCAGATGTGGACTGGTGGAAATAAAGGGATCCAGCGTGAATGTAGCGGGCTTATTTGGGATTGATATCGGGCCTTTTTGATATCGGAGCAAGGGACTTACCAAAGCCTGCTTTTAAATCTGTTCCCGCTTTTAAAACTACTGAATTTGATGGAAGTAATTAGCATTTTTTTTACTCTAACCACTTGCTGTGCCAAGGTTCAAGACTTAGTTGGATGCTCAAACTTGAGATTAAAAGCTGCCTTTTTTCTTCAAAAAGCATCGTAGCAAACATGTGACACATTCCTGCACAGGAAAGGGAATTTATTCCCCTTGCGCAGCGCTTTTGCAGTGTTAGAGAAATGTTGTAGTTCAAGCCTCCGGGATGCTGCGAGGGATGGCTCAACACGTGCATGTGTTTCCGTCCCCTCACGCAAACGATTCCCACATGCATAATAGCATAGGGACCTTGTTTAATATGCATATGATGTAGTCACACAATGTGTGGGGCTTTGGCGAACCTATGGTTACTGTATGATGTTAATTGTAGACCGCGGGTCACAAATACTCTCCTGGCTCCATGCCTAAAGCCGGAGATCAGAGGAAATTAATGCAGGTTATGACAGCATTTAGGAATGTATATTGAAAGTCCCGCATGGGCAATTAGATGAGAAAGACAGATTAATGCGGCGCTCCAGATGTCAGACATCAGTCTTTCATGGTATGTTCCACATTTAGTGTGTAATCTTGGTACCGTGTCTTAAGCCTGTTTCACCCATATAGACCAGCCAGTGTACTGTATAGCCTCGCACCCCCGCAGTGGGAGAATAAAGAGAGGGAGTGAAGATAAGCAGTAGGATGGAAGTTCAAATGGACGAGGGAGAAAAATACTGATTTGGATGGATTTTGGTTTCCTTTTCGGACCTTTGCTGTTGGCGTCAGCTGATTTCGGCCTTGTCCCTTTCCCTCTTTGATGGCTATCGCAGCCATTAGGGAGACCGAAGCCCCTTACACACACACACACACACACACACACACACACACACACACACACACACACACACACACACACACACACACACACACACACACACACACACTCACTTCCTTTTCTCTTTTTAATGAAATCTATTCTTTAATTATGGCCGCCATCTTCTTGTAAGCGTACCCCACTTACATTATAATTTATTTGCCTTTCAAGTGGGCACTTAAAATACCTTTTTAACATTCACCCTGGAGCTGTATGCGCTGAATAGAGAGGACTTCATTTGGGTCTCAACAGCCCCCCCCCCTCCCCCCTCCCACACTATGCACCCCCAGCCCCCCCCAGCCCCCCCTCCTTCTCCAACCTCCTATTTTCCTTTCTAATTTTGCTGTTTGCTTTTTTTTTTTGTCTCGGCCCGTCAATGCGGGCCCTGTAGCTCATTGTCCCCTGAAGTGATGGCAAGATCCTCCTCTCTCTCCCTCTCTCTCTCTCCCCCCCTCCCTCCCTCCCTCCCTCCCCTCCCCTGATCCTTTTGCATAACCCCCGTCCTCCCCCAGCCATCAATCCCTTTGTGAAATATAGCTACTGTCCCCTCACCCCAACAGTGCCGTGCGGAGGGGCCCTGCGGAGGCCCCCGGTACCTGGGAACAGTAAAAAGCTCTCAGGGGGGCCCCTGGCCACCTGAATGTGTTTTAATTGCCTGTTACAGCCTCATCATCTCCGTCCAGATTAAGACTGATTGAGCGACTGGAGGGCATTTTGTGGGGAGCGTAGTTGACAGGATTAAATGGCCATTGAAGTGGATTCAGCTCCTTAGGAAACAAAAGGGGAATACTTGAGTTGGTCGCTCCCCCCCCCCCCCCCCCCCACCCTCCTCCCCTCGTAGCTAGGAATATACCCCCCCTCTGTCTCTCTCTCAAGAACTCCATCCACACGTATGATCCCTCTGAGGAGAGAGATAGAGAGTGAGACGTTTCCCCCCACTACTGTAATTAGATATATCTGATCCTAATCATACAGGCTATTCATTTTGCGGCTGTCCCTAATTGTTTTTGCAGCCAATCTGACAGAACAAATAATTAAGATGTGCGTCATGATTGCGATTACTGGTGTGTGTGTGTGTGTGTGTGTGTGTGTGTGTGTGTGTGTGTGTGTGTGTGTGTGTCTGTGTGCATTTCCACACTTGACTGCACTCATTTGAGCACGTTGGTGCGTACTAAGGCCATACGCATTTGAATTAATTGTGTCATCATGCAAGTGACAGTTGCCGAACCAAATAATAAGAAGCAAGGCATAATTTAAATTATACTCTTAAATCAAAAGTTTCATTCTATACTGGGAGATGGCCATGCCCTAATTCTTTGCGTTTTTTTTATTTGGTCTTCAAAATTCTGGTTTCAACTAGACCTGGGGTTCAGCTACAGAGGACCTCATATCACTGCAGTCCCTCATTTAACTATAGAGGACCTCTTTTAAATAAAGCGGACCTCTCCACACATCCCAATCACCGAGCACTTTAACCGACTAGCCCGGAGCACTCTGGTGTCTTGTCATGTAGATGCAGCATGCTTATCCCCTTGCCCCTAGCTCCTCTCAAATGGTCATTAGCATCTGAGTGTCTCCTGTGTTTGCTTGAGTTTGTTCTCAACAGTGGGCGTCAAAGCAAGGGTCAGCAGGCCTCATCCACTTCAATGGAGGACGGGGAGAGGCAAAATAGAGGCTCAGCTAAATGAAATGTGTCCAGACTTTCACTCGTTTACTGCTCAAGGAGTGTATGCGGGACCTTTCCGCCCAAGGCATCACTCCGTGCAAACACCTTACGTTCAATAGCTAATGAATTAATCAATGGATGCACACATGCATATTTCCATTATTCATTGGCCATGTTGACCCAGAATGATATGTGCACATAAATCATTTAGACAACGCTTAGTGTGTGTGTGTGTGTGTGTGTGTGTGTGTGTGTGTGTGTGTGTGTGTGTGTGTGTGTGTGTGTGTGTGTGTGTGTGTGTGTGTGTGTGTGTGTGTGTGTGGTGGGGTTTATCCATAGGTCTTCCTGTTGGCATGCATGGCAAGTTTGTGCCTGTGTGTGTGCTCACATCTGTTTGGTGTGCAGCCATGCCTGTGTGTGTGTGTGTCTGTGAGTACCTGTGTGTGTGTGTGTGTGTATCCCTGGGTGTGTGTGACGGGTGTGTGTCTCTGTGTGTGCGTGCACGTGCCCCTGTGTGATGATGACTGTATGTGTGCGTCTGACAGGGCCAGGGAGCTGCTCTCGCCTGGAGCCTGGCAGCGGCGTGCGGCGGGGTGCGGGGGTCATCTCCACACGGCGTGCCCCTCTCTGCAGCGGCAGCAGCAGAGCTACGTGGCGCGCAGGGCGGTCCTCTACTGCCCCGGAGATGACAGACGCAAGCTGGCGAAGCTGGCCACGCTGGACGTGGACTGCGCCGTGCTGGACTGCGAGGACGGGGTGGCCCTCGGGAGGAAGGTACTTCAAAATAAAAGAAACAGAATCGAACCGACAAAAATATATTTAAATTGTTTGATACACATTAACACACGCACACACGGATGTCGCGATGTTCTTTGACGTTTGAGCGGATCCGTCGCGACGAGACGCGGACACACAGCTGTGGAGGCCTACAGGATTAACTTTTTATTTTTTTTTAATTTCCTCTCCCACCCCCCTTTTTTTTCTTTTCTTTTTTTCACGGACAGGTGCTAGGTCTTAATCACTGAAAGGAAAGCTACCTAAGTAAGATGTTTAAAACAAGCACATTTCAGCCTATTATGCAGGCATAAAGGCAGCGCCGGCCCCCCTATCGGGGTCCTTTAAAACAAGGTGACCACGTCCCACTGGGCGAACAGCGGGAAAGCAGCAGATGCAGCAGGTTAAAAGCATTCTCCTCCCGCCCACGCCGTCGCCCCATTGGCCCCGGCGGACTGCCCATGAAATTGTGATTGGAGGGCGGGAATGGAGAGAAAAAAGGGAGAAAGAAAGAAAAGGGGGGGGGGGGGGGGGAAAGTAAAATAACAAAGGATTTTAAGTCATGATAATAAAGATGATAGATATGGCTGGAGGCTGTTCCTGTAGAAAGCAGGAAGACAATTGAGTCAGTGATGGGGGGAGGAGGTCGAGCTTGTGTGTGACTGATGTGACTGACTGGGGGGAAAAAAAAGAAAAACGTTGACCCTGCCTTGCGAAGGAGTCGGTGGATGTCACTGATTTCCTGTCTTCATTAGGGCCGTGAGGGTGAAGATATGGAGAGGAATGCATGGGCATTGTGTAGCGGCCATTGAGGCCGGGGTCCGGGTGGGGGGGGGGGGGGGGGGGGGGGTAGGGGGGGTGAGAATACACAGCTCTGGGCCTCTGTCAGGATGCGTGCTCTGTTTTAATGAAGCCCTGTGGCTGTACATTTATGTACCACATATAGCCTGTGCATCTTCAGGGCGTGACCACCTTTAACAGGGAGGGTCAAACAAACGTTTCCAGGACATAGATTGACATGATTCAAAAGTATTGCAAAGCCGTTGTTGTATTAAATGTATCGTATGTGCACAGAGATTCAGCATACACATACATTGTATGAACAGTATGTTAATATCGCTATTAATTAGGAAAGGATAGTGGTAAGGGTGTTTAAACAAGCCAGAGGTTTCCAGACGGTGTAAAAAAGTTGCTTGAGATAAAAACATCTGCTAATCAATAAATTTAATGGACTAATAAATATAAGTAGAGTATTTTTTCACTCTAGTAAGACATCAGCAGCTTCCAGGCTTGTGGCTGATAAACAGAGAGCACTACGGTGTCGTCTACAGCCCCTACCCTGCCCCTCCTACCCCCCCCCCCCCCCCCTCCTCCTCCCCTGCCTCCCACAACAACACGCGTCTTATACAACAAGACCTGACCGTGAACCTCTAGCCCCCGTGTCACACCGCCTCGCGCCGCGCGAGACGCTAATCGCACGCGAGCAGCCAAGGGCCCGGAAAATAACTCTGAGCTCCAATAACTCCCCGCTCCTTAATAGCCTCCACCTCGCTCTGCCCTGATCTACAGTGCATGGCACAGTGCACGCCATCAGGGCGAGATCCACTCAATTTCCCCGTCCATATGTTGTCTTTAGAAGAGGCGCGGCGCAGTGTGCCAGATAACCCGCCATCCATTATGTGGTCGCCGGGGACTGCGCTGTGTAATACAAAAACGAGGTGTTAAGTCAATGGGTAAAAAAACGAAACCTTTGCTAGCGGCACCCTCGCCCCCCCGCTCTGTCCCCCTCTCTCCGTGGCACTCTGCCGTCACGGCGATTGGAAATCAATGGGGGTCTGGTTGTATAGACGGCCTTAAGGTGATGGATTAAATCTTTTATGTTTTGCGGCTGTGAGAAAGCTAAGGTAGTTGGTGTTGTGTGTGTGTGTGTGTGTGTGTGTGTGTGTGTGTGTGTGTGTGTGTGTGTGTGTGTGTGTGTGTGTGTGTGTGTGTGTGTGTGTGTGTGTGTGTGTGTGTGTGTTGACATGTCTTACGTTGTAACACACATTGTGAGTTGTTTAATGCCAGTTATATTGAATAAAGAGTCAGAATGACAAACTACCCGTTAACCAGTACTGCCAGGCTCGGCTACGGCCTCTTATCTGGGACATTTCTGGTTCTGCCATTTGCTGTGTTGATTTGCCACTCCATTGTTAACAATCACTACACCGTACATGGTGGTTGCCATGCCGTTCACCATGACAACGGCACAGTGGGTCTTTCACCCTGCCAGGCAGTGCCAGGCCTCGTCACTGTAACTGCTGTCGAGAGAGAGAGAGAGAGAGAGAGAGAGAGAGAGAGAGAGAGAGAGAGAGAGAGAGAGAGAGAGAGAGAGAGAGAGAGAGAGAGAGAGAGAGAGAGAGAGAGAGAGAGAGAGAGAGAGAGAGAGAGAGAGAGAGAGAGAGAGAGAGAGAGATCTCACCTCTTAAACCTCACATATCTCCCTAATGTGTCGTATTATGTTATTCCTTTGTGCAGTGTTACCCCTGCTCACAAACATACTTTGCCTCTTTTTTTACAATAATATACCACAAGAGATTGTAAAAGACATTTGGGAAGGGTGGGGGGGGGCAGTGCTTGCTGTCAGGGAAGCAGAGGGAGGGAGGGAGGGTGGAGGGAGAGGCAGACAAGGCTGGCTGCTCTAACACTCTTACACATATCGTCATATCTGTACGACCAGTGGGCTGGTGGGCGGAGGGCAAACCCTGAAGCGGAACTGACGGCTACACCTGTCTACACACCCACTCTCCCTTGCTCCTTCTCTTTCTCCCAATCTCGCTCTCCCCCCTCTCTCTCTCTCTCTCTCTCTCTCTCTCTCCCTCTCTCTCTCCCGCCCGGGGTCCCTGGGGTTAGGATTGTTTATCTCCCTCATGTTGTCTCTCTCTGTCTCCCCTTGTGCCCCCATCGGTCCACACCGCTCATCCCGGTGTCTATCTCTCTCTCACACTCTTTTGCTCTCTCTCTCTCTCTCTCTCTCTCTCTCTCTCTCTCTCTCTCTCTCTCTCTCTCTCTCTCTCTCTCTCTCTCTCTCTCTCCTATCCATGCTCCCCCGTCGGCTCCTCGACCCCTCCCACCCCACTGACTCTACCCCCCCCCCCCCCACCACCACCACCCCACAACCCCCTCCCTGCCGCCGAGATTCGCTCCTAATCCCTGGAAGTTTGGAACTAATGAACTCACCGCTGAGCCTCTGCCACGGAGCCTGGTCCCAAACTATACTGTACTTCACACTCCATTTCCTCTCCAGATGGCGTGGTGGCGCGGCCGCACCGGCGGGGAGCTCCCCTCAGCCGCGTGCACGCACACACACACACACACAAGCATGCGAATACACACGCACAGGCACACACACACACATGCACATGCGCACATACACTCTTGCACACACACGTACAAAGGGGGCGCAGGGGTGGAGATGGGAGAGCGTATACACAGATAGACGCACGCGCACGCATGGATACACACGCACGCATACACACACACACGCATACATGTGTGTGTGTATGCGTACATGTGTGTATACACAGGTACCCACAGACACAGACACAACAGAGGGTGCATAAAGGCTTGTGTACACACAAATTATACACACGCACACACGTGCATGGCATGTGCGTAATCATATCTGCCTATGCGCCATATATGCAACGTGCCGACATGCAACCACACAAGTAAAAATCCGAACAATGCCTACACACACACGCAAATGCACACGCACAGACTGACACAGTTTACTGGTGTGCAAACAGTATTCCACACACGCGCGGTAGAGGTCCGGCCGGCAGGGAGAACCTCTGTTGCTCAAGTGTGAAAGTGAAATTGTTGTTTACCTTCCCCCCTTTCTCTTTCTCATCATCATCTTTAATAATTTGGTCCGAATTTTGACTCAGTCGACACCTGCTATCATTAGATCATGACAGACCGGCCGGCACTTAATGGCCGTCTGTTCAGGACACGTCATTGTGTGCGTTTCAGTGTGTGTGTCTGTGTGTCATAGTGTCATTGTGTGTCATCTTCCATTGCGTCTTCATTGGAAATTGTCCAGCTGAAGTTATTTGTTTGGCTTTGTTGGCGGCACACATTATGAAAAAGGATCATATAGATAGAAGAACAAGATATCTGGGCTTTACTATTGTAGTATTATTATATTATTACGGTGTTATTTTCCAGAGCTTTCTGCGATGGAACGAAATGATTTTGAAATCGTTGCTCTGTATTATTTCGCATCTGCTGTCATGTCTGGCTCGGCTCAGCGCTGGAGTAAACACATGTTATAACACAGTGATTAGCATTCCCCACACTAGGCCCTGTGCTCCCTGCCATGTGATGTGGGATACATTCTCACCCTCGCTCCACACTCTCCTTTTGTCATGTTTTATTCATCCCTCTCCCTTGTCCATTAAATAGCAGTCAGTCACCAGCTAAGCAGATAGGCATACAGTGTGTACAGTAGCCATGCATAATGCTATAATGGAGGCCTGTCCGTCTGATTGACTGTCTGTGGTCCGTGCGTGAACTGCCTCTCACACCAGCCATCTTCCACTTGAGATGCATTATGCGGCCAACTGTCAGCTGATCCGCCGCTGCGGTTCAGCGAGCACAGTGTATTTTATTTTTCTTCTTCTGAACACTGAATGATCGGATTTCCCATGAATGAGGATTTAAATGAGCAGGCTGTGGATAGAATGAACTCCTGGGACTCTTTGGCCTGTGCCTATAGTGGCTTGAACTGTGAATATTGAAAATTGGTATTTAATAGTGTGTGTGTGTGTGTGTGCTTTCTTGCCTCTGTGTGTGTGTTTGTGTATGCTTTGTTGCCAGTGTGTGTGTGCGTGCGTGTGTGTGTCTGAATGTGTTTGTCTGTGTGTGCTTTGATGCCTGTGTGTGTGTGTGTGTGTGTGTGTGTGTGTGTGTGTGTGTGTGTGTGTGTGTGTGTGTGTGTGTGTGTGTGTGTGTGTGTGTGTGTGTGTGTGTGTGTGTGTGTGTGTGTGTGTGTGCGTGCGTGCCGGTGTGTGTATGTGTTTGTGTGTGTGCTTTCTAGCCTGCGCGTGTGGGTGGGTGTGTGTATGTGTTCACTTGCCCGTGTGTGTGTGCGCATGCACGCGCGCACGCTAATGCATTCATGAGTGTATGTGCTCTTTGCCTGCTCCTTGGCAGAGGCGTAAGAGTTGAAAGAAATTCCCAGTAAGTCTGCCAAGAATCACAAACAGAGATCTGAGCTGCTTCGCCAGAAAGACTGATCCTTTCCCCGGCCAGATCAGAACGGGGCTTCTGTGCCAAGCCTTGCTGTCAGTCAATGTATCAACGTGGGTTTGTGAAGTGTAGTGTGTAGTGCCTAGTGTGTAGTGTGTGTGTGTGTGTGTGTGTGTGTGTGTGTGTCTGTGCGTGTGGTGTCAGGTGTCCGGTGCAAACCAAGGTCCTGGGGGGATAGAATTGATGGGCAACTGAGAGGTCAGAGGTCAGGAGGAGGCGATGACGACGCTGTGAGCAGGGGCTCTCATTCCAAACAGACGGCACTCTGGTCAACCGGCAGAGGAGGGAAGATCCAGGCAGAGGGAGACAGCGAGGCAGACAGACGGACGGACAGTGGCTACATAATACTTGGTATTTGTGTACATACTGTGCTGCACACAGTGCACACACAATGCTGCATCGCAAGGTGATGTGTTGTGATACCTTCCCTGATTACGACCGTAAAATACACACACGCACGGACATACACACTGATGCATAATGCATCGCAGTTGCGCACGTGTGAAGAGCCGCGAAAGGTTTAGGAAATCGCTGTGTCCGGGGGAACAGGGAGGTTCTCTCCTTCTCTCCCTCCATCTCTCTTTCTTTAACGGATCTTTTTACGTTACACACACGTAACGGGATGGGGACGGGGAAGAGATGCTAGAAAGGTAATGGAGACCTTTCCACTGTTTCCTCTTTCCGTCTCACTTACGACGCTGTTTGAAGTTCAGGTTGAAATGTGCTCTGAAACTCCTAGTCAGTAGCCACGTTGAAGGGAGAGAGAGAGCGTGGTTAGCTTCCTTGTGCTGAACACAACCGGCGCCGCCCGACGTACATATTCCCGCACTTAGCGTGTAATCCCATTTTTTTTTTTGTGAATGGCTCCGCAACATTTGAGGGACTCATCTCCTCATGAGTAACACGGTGTAAGGCGGGGGGGGGCTGCAATAAGCTGTAGCCGGAGTCCGTCTAATCAGCTCTTTACTCAGCCTAATTAGCGTTCGTGGCTAAGCTAGCGGCGGCTGCACGTTTTCGGCTGCCAGATTTCAACAGCTCTGACAAGCGGGTTTCATGACTTACAAATTCCTCCGCCTCTCTCCTGCTAGTTATCTCGTAGCCTGGACTGACAGGCTAACAGATAGCGCAGGGTGGCTGCCGACAAACTGACAAGAGGAGAGCTCTCTCTCTCTCTCTCTATCTCTCTCTCTCTCTCTCTCTCTCTCTCTCTCTCTCTCTCTCTCTCTCTCTCTCTCTGTGTCTCTCTCTCTCTCTCTGTGTGTCTCTCGCTCTCTCCCCCCGTCTCTCCGTCTCTCTCTCCCCTTATCTGCCCGCATTAGTCACTCTGTCTGTGTGTGTCTGTCTGTCTGTGTCTCTCTCTCTCTCTCTGTGTCTGTGTCTCTCACTGTCTTTCTCCCTCTCTCTATCTCTGTCTGTCTGTGTGTGTCTCTCTCTCTGTCTCTCGCTCTCTCTCTCTCTCTCTCTGTCTCTCGCTCTCTCTCTCTGTCTCTCGCTCTCTCTCTCTCTCTCTCTCTGTCTCTCGCTCTCTCTCTCTCTCTCTCTCTCTCTCTCTGTCTCTCTCTGTCTCTCTCTCTCTCTGTCTCTCTTCCCTGCGTGTCAGTTATCTGCATGGCCCGCATTAGTCACTCATCCCCCCTCCAGCTTTCTGGAGCACCGCGTGTCACTTGTCACAACCCATCTAGGGTGACTGGGAGCCTGCTTAGACACACACACGGCACGCAGACACACCGACGAGACGAGTAAAGACACACGCACGCACACACAACCAAAACACAGTGGTACGCGCGCAGACATAAACACAGGGCCACAGACGGCTACATATCAAACAGGCCTGCTCCACCTGCTCGCGACTAAGCCTCATTTGTATGGATAGCATCGCAAAGTGTTTGACAGGATGCGCAACGCCACCCCTGAAGGAGGCAGAGGAAAGAGCAGAAAACATGGAAGCTTACTGTTACCTGGGCCACCTCTTCTGTGACCTCCAACACACTATTTGTCCAGCTCCTTCTCCTTCTTCTTCTTGCTCTCTCTCTTTGTAGTGCACTCACACCCAATTATTCAAAACAGGAGTTCGCTGAAGGCAAATCAGACATTAAACAGCGTCGAAAACATTCGCACAGAAGTGTTTCCACACCAACAACCACAGCAGTGGTCAGCAGGGCTGTTTGTCTTGCAGGGCTTCCCCTGTTCACCGCTACCACTGGCACCGGTGTCTACTTTAGATTGAACGGCGGGATAGGATACAGAGAGTGGATTAGCGGAGAGGCCATACAGAGCGAGAGCGTGCGGGAGAGAGAGTGATAGAGAGACCCAGTGCCGTGGCGGTGTTTGACGTTTCCGATGGGCATCCACGATGCAATGTCTGGACACGGGGAGAGGTGCGGGAGCCCTGCTGCCGGGCAGGCTTGCATCAGTGCGACCGCTCGCCGTGTGATGCGGGGGGTTTGTCTCGGCGCCGCGGCCGTTAGCCACGTGGCGAGGGCGCGGCTCGGAGTCTAGGGCAGCGTGTTAAAAAGCTGCCCTGCCCCTCCGGAAGGTCAGCCCACTTTTTTTCTCGCTCTCGGGGAAAAAAAGCAAAGGGGATCCTCGCCGCAGAAGTCGGGCGCCGCGTCCGACCCCCTGGCCGCGCCGGAGACGGGCCGCTAATGATGAGGAGGAAGGCCGGGAATCAAAGGGAAGACGAGGGGCCGGCGTCTGAGTAGGGGCGCTCCGTCGGACGCCAGGTGATTGGCGAGGGCGCTTTGAAGCAACTTGTTGGACGGATGTCCATTAATGTAAAATATCTCCCTGTTCAAAGGGCTTTATTCAAGCTCAGAGGAGCGGGGCCCACGGGCGTCGGAGCCTCTCGGCCGAAGGCACTCCCCTCTCTCTGCGAGAATGAGGGAGAAAAAAATTGAATAAATAGTTAGGGGGGGGGGGCAGGAGGGGGGTGGGGGGTTGGGGGGTTGAACCTCAATTCCGGTTGAACCACAATTCCTCTCTCTTCCCCGCAGAGCAGTCCGTCAATTCATTATTTTTGTGTGTCGTCACTAAAGCCACGGAGAATTGAAGCGCTGCGTTGGCTGTGCTCTATCAAAGGGATGGCTATCCGTTCACTCGTCTTACTGTATGTATAGTATACAAATATCCGTATGTATATATCGCTGATGCCTGAATGTCTCGCCGGCTCTTTCAGTGTGTCTGGGAACCTTGTAAACCACGGGGTCATGTGTTGTCGCTCTCCCGGCTGCCATTTATATATCTACGCTGGGATGAACGCGTCTCCTGATGCATAAGACAGACGTGTGTGTGTGTGTGTGTGTGTGTGTGTGTGTGTGTGTGTGTGTGTGTGTGTGTGTGTGTGTGTGTGTGTGTGTGTGTGTGTGTGTGTGTGTGTGTGTGTGTGTGTGTGTGTATATAAAAAAGGAAAAAACAGGAGTAAAGTAAGTGGGAAGTGAATAGAAAAAGAGAGAGGGAAGAGTTGGGGGTTTCTTATCCACCATGTAACAGGTTTATGAAACGTGAGTTATAGCTTCGTAAAACAGTGCCTCCGTTTTAAGTTACGGCGCTGTGTGTGTGTGTGTGTGTGTGTGTGTGTGTGTGTGTGTGTGTGTGTGTGTGTGTGTGTGTGTGTGTGTGTGTGTGTGTGTGTGTGTGTGTGTGTGTGTGTGTGTGTGTGTGTGTGTGTGGGTCGTCCATGGTAGCAGAAGAAGTCCAGGCGCAAAAAAATGGGCAGCCTGAACATGACCCCTTGTTAAATCCCGGCTGATCTTGGATCTGTACTTTGAAACCACATTTTATTGATGCAGAGCGCTTTCCCTCTGTATCACAGTACAGAGATATCCTAATCCAGCGGCCGGCTCTGTCTGCCTCTCTCTCCCTGGCGGTCACACAACCCCAGAATCTCACCCCACTTTGTCTTGTTGTTGTCCGGGCTCTCCTGTCATATTATTGGGCGAATGAACTATTAACTGTTGTGGGATTGATCACACGTCAGCCCAGGCTCAGGACTACATTGTAAACGTGATTGATGGGGGGCTGCCGACCGGTCCCAGTTCAGATGTCTCAGTCCTCCCTTGGGTTTGGGCAGCTGAAGACGCGATGCGCCTTCAGGACGATCAGGTTACCGTGGCTCCTGGTTTCTCGCCACAGCCGCCGTCTCCTCCTCCTGCTCCTGCTCCTCCTTAACCAACCACTCCTTTTCCAGCAACCCCATCCCCACCTCTTCTTCCCCAACCACCTCTTCCTCCACCACCACCACCTCCTCCTCAACCACTTCTTCCTCCACAACCACCTCCGCCGCCTCCCTCCTCCTCCTCCTCCTCCTCCTCCCCTTCCATCCATCAACCCAACGATCTGTGGCTTCTTTACAAGGCTGTCTCTTTACGACCTGCGTCTCGAGAGTGTCTTTGAGGCTTAGAGGGGGACTATATTGTTGCGACAGTCACGACTACTGTCTGTCAGATATGTAGAGTGCAAATGTGTGCACAAACATATGCACACATAAGAAATACACACACACACACACACACACAGAAAATACACACACACGCACACACACACAGAAAATACACACACAAACGTACATAAACATAGAGCACGTGCACACTCGCTCAAAAGCCCAAACTCCTTGATCGGAGTTGACAACTTCTAAGCGATACTGTTTCCTTATGCTACCTAACCAAAAACACATTTAGAAAAAAAAGACTAAATATTATTTTTCCTCGTCTTTTGACGCTTAACTTCAGTATTATTTTCTTTCTTACTTTTCACAAAATGTTCATGTTTTCATGAGTTTCCATCCTTTAGACTGCAATCACACACACACACACACTCAAACACGATTTTATTTACCTGAATCCCACCCCTCCATATCTCTCTTAAACTCTCATATTTGCCCAGCCTCACATCTTGTTTACATCTATTTATTAATTAAAATCCTTATTTTCCCGTGGCCTGGATTCCACTGTCGTTTGTAGTGGAGAAAGGAGGATTCCGACAGTGAGGGCAGACTATGGCCTTGTTTTTTATTCAGGCTACACACACGCGAGTACCTTTCCCCATTCAGTCCATATGGAGAACGCAGATTGCAGAATGCTCTTGTTGTCGGGGGCATTTTCCTCCACTTGTGATACACTAAGTGGGCGAAATTGTGTAGGAGATTGCTTTTTCTTTCCTTTATTTTTAAAGGTATAGGTGGATGTATTCCGCTGGCATGGCAGCACTTTATAGTGACAGAGGTGTGATGGTAATGTTGCTTATTGTGCTAAAGGTCAACACCATTTGTATGCTCTCACCGCCGGATATATGTGGAAAATATGTATGGGCACTTTATATATACGTGTAAGTGTTATATAAACGTTGTTCCCATGTTTGTAGAATGTTCTGCCATTCTGTCATCATGTTTCTCAATTCTTTTTAGATATTTAATCATAGTTTTCTGCACACACTCTTCTGTGCATACGGGACACAGACGACCCCAGCGATCTTTTGCTACCGAAGAAGCTGTAGTTCTGATCGTATTCCATTAAAATAGCTACGTTACAGGGGCACAGTCCTGAACGCAGCGACCCGAGTTCGATTCCTGCCCGTGGTCATTTGCAAAAAAAAAAAAAAACGTCCTTGTGTGCGTGTGTGTGTGTTTGCGTGTGTGTGTGTGTGTGTGTGTTTGTCTATGTGCGTGTGCGTTGCGTCTACAGTCGGAGGCCAGGGAGACGATCGCGGCCGCGCTGGGCGAGCTGGACCTGGGCAGGACGGAGAAGTGCGTGCGGGTCAACTCGGTGTCCAGCGGCCTGGCGGAGGAGGACCTGCGGGTCATCCTGGGGGCCGAGGCCCTGCCCACTGCCCTCATGCTGCCCAAGGTGGAGGGCGTGGAGGAGGTGCAGTGGGTGAGTCCCCCCCCCCCCCCCCCCCCCCCCCCCCTCGTCCCAAACAGTGTTATAATGGGGCGATGCTGTGGAGTCACAACGGATGCCGAACCTGAGTGGTGTATGCATTAGCGTAGCACGGATACAAGCAGAGTCTCCCTTCAACTAGCCTCTATAATTGCTATAGTGCTTTTCTAACCTGTGGCTACTCAAGAGTGCTTCACAATCAGTGCGTTCATAATTGCATTCATACACGTGTCGACCATGCAAGGGAGCAGGCAGCTCATCCAGAGGAGTAACGGTTAGGACATTGTAACATTTACTAAACATTTAGGGACAGTTTGCAGATGATTTTATCCGAAGCGACTGACAATATAGTACATTTGCTCGAAGAAACCGCAACACTCTGCTATAGGAGCAACCTGGGCTCGAACCGGCAACCTTCGTGTCGTAAGACCCTCCTGAGCGACGAAGCAGTTTGACGAGGTGTCTCATGTAATGAATCCACCTCATACGGTTCGGCCACGCGGATGTGTCCCGAGTGAGATGTCAAAGCAGTATCAGAGTATGATGGGACTGCGCCGCTACAGAAGCAGCCCTCTTGATCACCCCCCCCCCCCCCCCCCCCCCCCAGAGGAGATCCGCAGTAAAACCGCCTTATGCTTCACAAAGCAAAACACAACCCCAAAAAAGATCCATGAGACCTCCTTTGCTCTGGTTGCTTTTAGAGGAGAACGCACAGCCCAGCTCTCGCGTTCCGTAACTGCTGCAGGAAAAACGCACCAGAGACCCCGATGGGGGAGACTTCAAAGCAGTCATAACAAACTTTTCCATATCATAGCAGTTTAAAACGGGAATTAATTCCCGTGGCAGATCGGAGAAAGAAGCCCCTGTTTCTCTTGGCCCGGGTCCAAGAGGCAGATGGCACTCGTGCACATGAGCCGCCGGACGGTTGACGGGTCGCTGTAGCCTGACGTTTCCCAACAGGCTCCCTACCAGCGTTGACCTCGGGACCAGTAGATGCCTGGATCGTATCGCCGGCGTCTCACAGGCCGAGAGCGCTGCGTTGCTGTGTTCGGCGGGACATTGTCGCTGACTTTTGTTCAATGCGTTGGCAGAACGCCCGCCGTTTGTCCAAACATCGGCGCATTCATTCAAAGTGACCTCTGTTTCTCAGATGTCAACGATAAGCAACATTAAACTTGATGGATACGGACCGCGGCGAGGATCCCAGAGCTAAGGCCTATTTACAGTCACACGACGGTAGTGGAATAATATTTGTACACGCATATTTTCTTTGGTATCCAAAGTTCTTGTTCTGGAAGTTGCCTTTGATGCGCGACAGGGGTGTGTTGCTCATCATGAGTGTGTGTAGCCTACCTGTAGGCATCTTTGATAGAAACCCACACCAAAATGGCATGCATCTGTACTCACTGCAAATCATGTGTATTTACTGTACGAAAAATGGATCACACATTTTCTCAAGACTGTATAGTCCAAACATGACCCAGAGGTAGTGCAGTCCACCAGGTGACTGACAAACCTAAATGAAAAGGTTCCCAGTGTTTCTGACCGTCCCCCTGGCTCTCTATACAGGGGGGCCTTCAGGAGACAGTGACATCATTAACGCATGCCCAGGCTTTGATCGGCTCCATATGGGACGCTCCACCCAACTAGTGAAGACCCACTTTCTCCTCTCTCTCTCTCTCTCTCTCTCTCTCTCTCTCTCTCTCTCTCTCTCTCTCTCTCTCTCTCTCTCTCTCTCTCTCTCTCTCTCTCTCTCTCTCTCTCTCTCATTCTTTTGCTATTCATCTGTGGCTCTCTCTCCCTCTCTTTTGTTTTCTCACGCTCTCCCCCTCTCCCTCGGATCCTCGCATTAGGAAGACGAGAATGTTTCTTTATGTGGGTTGTGTTTACATTTCTGTGTTTAACGTCTGGCTGACGGCCTTAAATTCCCAACATCACAGCAAACGGAAGCTCTTGAGGAGGGGGGGGGGGGGGAGGGGGGGTGAAGAAGAGGTTTTAAGAGGAGTCTAAGAAAGGGGGGGGGGGGGTGGAGGGGCGGGCATCCAGTCAGGCCTATGCCCTCTGTTATGTGCATGCATACACACAAACAAACAGAATTTTCTTAAACCAAATCCCACCCCCCATTTCTCTCTCTCTCTCTCTCTCTCTCTCTCTCTCTCTCTCTCTCTCTCTCTCTCTCTCTCTCTCTCTCTCTCTCTCTCTCTCTCTCTCTCTCTCTCTCTCTCTCTCTCTCTCTCTCTCTCTCTCTCTCTCTCTGTCTCTCCCTCTTGGTCTCTCTCTCTTTCACTCTTTTACACACACACCCCACACTCTAGTGCGTAGACACAAACGGGGCATACAGGGTCTCGGGACCAGAAGCAGGAAGTGTTTAACTAGTGGTTTTAATTAGAACACGTCTATTTCCTGCTTTCTTTCTTTTCTTCCCACTATAATTGCTGACAGGTGTTCACAGATTCTCTCCCTTTCACTCAGCCTTTTCTTCCTTCGTTCCCTTTCTCGTTGCACAAAACACGTCTTGTGAGCTGGGTTTTGCGGGGAAATAAAGGCCTTGGAGGAAGTCATCGAGAGAAGTGTTCACAATCTCGTGTTTTGGCCCACATCAAGCTAGTTTGGACAACTGGTAAATGCTGTGGAACAACATGTTATTATTTTGCAGTCATAGACCTGCAGAGAGAGAGAGAGATAGTGTGTGTGTGTGTGTGTGTGTGTGTGTGTGTGTGTGTGTGTGTGTGTGTGTGTGTGTGTGTGTGTGTGTGTGTGTGTGTGTGTGTGTGTGTGTGTGTGTGTGTGTGTGTGTGGAAGAAGGAACAAATGTATGAAAGTTTTAAAGACAACATTTAATACAATGTAAGATAAGTATGTAAACTAGGGATGTCCCGATCCAGCTTTTTGCACTTCCGATCCGATACCGATATTGTAGCTTTTAGCATCGGCCGATACCGATACCGGCCGATCCTAGCATGTATTAAAGATTAAAGATATTTACTTATTTTGTTGTACTACTCATGTTGAAAAGGGTTTTACTCTTAAGAACAACTAGCCAACTTAATTAGGTTAGTTTGAATAATCCACAATAGTTGGTAATGAGAAGCTGACCTGTTTATTCAGGGTTAAATAAACACAAAATAGACAAAATAATATATAGTCAAATTACCACACACACACTGAATTGGCATCAGTGCTCTGTTCTTGAACAACAAGAGTGTAAACAATATTGTAAACAATATAACATTATATATAAAAGCAACACACACAAAACCTGAGTAGAAAATATTCAAATTACCACACACACACACTGAATTGGCATCAGTGCTCTGCTCTTGAACAACTAGAGTGTAAACCAAGGCTTAAAAAGCCAACACTAGGTGTGCGCTAGGTGTGCTGAACAACGCGGACCGGATTTAGGGGGAAAAGCTGAAAAAAACTGGAATGGATTACCTACATTGGTGCGCTCGAAAAACACGGACCGGAGTTTTGAAAACAAACTGGATCGGGAGTCCGGATCGGGATTTTCCCGTGCAGGCCGATCCGATACCGATATGCATTTTTTTGCTAATATCGGCGGCCGATCCGATCCAAATATCGGATCGGGACATCCCTAATGTAAACCAATGAGCTAGGGATGAATCATGTATATAAATAATATATGTTGTTATATATATATATATATGTATATATATATACATGTGTGTTTTTGTGCGTGTGATCACATGTCGATTGCATCCTCTTTTGTGTCCCTTTCTCTTGTTTGTTTGTTTATTCGTGGGTCCGACGCTGCCTTCACGTCGTAAGCTCTCCGTGTCCCCTCTCTCCTCCCCGTCCCTCCTCACGGACAGACGGCGGCGGCAGGGGCAGTAAATCCCACCTCTTGTTTATTTTCCTCCTCTTTTTATTGATATTAGCACTGGAACCTCCAGAGTGATTTGTTGCTAAAAGATGGACTTACTTGTTCCCCTTTGTGTGGCGGTCTTTGGCTTCGCCGGGGCCCCGTCCCCCCGGCCCTGGTGTGACTGACAGGCCTTATTGGGCTATAACAGGCGTAACTCCCTCCCTTTGTCCGCCCACAATTCTCACACAAATTCGGAGCCGTGCACATTCTTTGCTCGCCACACTATTTGGTTGTGCACCGGGACCCGAAGAATGGCCGCCCGGTGCTCCTCTCCTGTTCACCTCCTCCTACTCCTCCTCCTCCTACTCCTCCCCCTCCTCTTCCTCCTCTTGTCCCACTCCCCCCCCGCCCCCCCCCCCCCCTCCCTCTTCCCCCTCCCTCCCTCCCTCCCTCGTCTCTTTCGGGAGCTTCCCTCTGTGAAATGAACACTTCAGCAGGCCGGAAACATTTAATCTGCACCCCTCCCCCCCCCCCCCCCCCCCAAACCCCCCCTTTTGAAGAAAATTAATTGAAACTTGTCCCGCTACAACTATAGCCCTTCTTTCTACAGCTCTTGTCTCCCCCCCCTCCCCCCTCCTCCCCCCCCTCCCCTCTTCTTGTGATCAGGAAGTACGTTCCTTGCCGGTCTTGTGTCTCTACAGCCAGGCCTCCTCTAATGGCCACTGATGCGGTGGGTTATTTTTTGTGTTGTGGCTAATAGTGAGCACCGCCATTGAAAGGGGGGGGGGGGGGGGTGAGGGAAGAGGGGGAGGGGGTCCTCAGGACGGAGAGCTGTTGGCGGCTAATGGCCGCCTCTTCTCTGGAACAAGACGGAAGAATGAGCGAGCGCCCGCCACGCCTTTCCTTGCGGCGTGAATCGGGCCCTTCAAGCCCATTACGGGCTGAAGCGCAGGGTACGCCGGGAGCACGTAAACATGTAATCAGAGGTGTTGCCGGGGCCCCACAGCCGCCGCCCGCCGCTAGCGCGGGAGAGCTGTCATTCGTTTCTATCGTCGTCTCTTTCATTTTCTTCGGCCCATGTTCAAGGCAGGGCCGCTGATAGATTTGTTGTTCTGCGCGAGGGTTCCTGGAGAGGGGGCGCGCTACGCTAACACGCGCTGTGTACGATCGAGGGAGAATGTCGTCGCCAAATGTACGCCGTCCCCCTTGACGGACTTGACCGGCAAAATAAATCATGGTTTTCTCCCCCTCCCTCGCCCATCCCCTCGTTGCTCGGGCCCTCTCTCTCGCTTCTCCTCCCCCTTTTCACCTGTTCTTTTTTTTTTTGTTGGGCAGGGGGGTTATTATGCTAAACCCCCCCCCAGCGTTGGTTTCTATGTTGCCATAGCAGCCATGCTCCTGTGGGGTTGTGACCTCAGATGATTACAGTACAAAGCCTATTGGGTCTTGAAAACCTCTTTGAAGATGAAAAGTCTTTGATGGTTTGTGTTTATGCAAATCTCTCAGATATGATTTATCCAACTGAGATTGAATGGGGAGATGATTAAAATTGGCCCGATTCTCTTTTCTTTTCTTTTTTTTTCTCTAAATCCCTCAATGGCGTGGCCGGGCCCTTTGAGCGGAGAACAAGTGTGGCATGAGTGCGGCCGTTTGGGGGGCTACTCTGGTCGGGCCTTGAAACAAAAAAAGAAGACCCCCCAAAGATCGGGGGCGCCTTACCTGAGCTTCTCTATACCTGTTTTTTTTCTTCTTGACCAGTGAAAGAGAGGACAAGGAAAAGGAGAAGAAGAAAAAGAGGGAACATGGATTTAGACATTTTGTGCTCGGGAGCTGAGAACCCCTGCCCCTTCTTTTTCTTCTCTCTCTCTTCTTTTTCTATTTCCCCTCCCTTTTTGCTTTTTTTCCGGGGAACCGGTCTTTGAAAGGAAATATCTGAGCGAGGGGGCTTTTGTGTGTTTCCAGATGATGGATTTTGGAATTTTGGCTCCCCCACTGGCAGTCCAGGGCTGGCTGTGAAGCGGTCTGCTGGAAAGGAATCGCAGCTCTTTGGTCTTCAAAGGCCTAAACTCGGTTCTAAAGCCCTTCTTAGGTGAGCCCGCACTATTAGCAGGACCCGCGCGGCATAAACGCCTCGGCAAAGTGTCATATCACACTCTGATTGTTGCTCCCATCTCTTCCCTGCTCCCTGACACCGTGGGGGCGGTGGGGGGGGGGGGCTGCAAAAAATAGAATAATGTAGGAGTGGTATCGCGCTCGGAAAAACATTCCAAATCGCGTTTCCTCCGCTCTTTTCTTTTAAGGTTTGCGTGTCGGTGTGTATGTTTATGTGTGTGTGCGAGTATCTGGTGTGTGCGGGGTTGGGGACGGGAGAGTCTTTGAGTGTGTCTTAGAGTCTCTTTGAATATGTGCGTTTGTATCTGTGTGTCTGTGTGTCAGTGGCTCTGCGTCTTGGTGTGTGTGCGTGTGAAAGTGGGTATGCGTCTGGGTTTGTGTTTGCATGCCCAGTGTGTGCGTTTGTCATTGTGTATGCGTGTGGGTTTGTGTCTTTATACCCGGTGTGTGTGTGTGTGTGTGTCATTGGGTATGCGTCTGGGTTTGTGTTTGTATACCAAGTGTGTGTGTGTGTGTGTCATTTTGTATCAGTGTGGGTATGTGTCTCTATACCCAATGTGTGTTTGTGTGTGTGTCATTGTGTATGTGTGTGGGTTTGTGTCGGTATACCCAGTGTGTGTGTGTGTTCCATGGTGTATCTCTGGGGACACTGTAGCTTCTCAGTACCTCAGGAGAGAAGGTGGCACATCGACTTCAGACGGGTGGGGGGGGGGGGGGGGGGGGGGGGGGGGGGGGGGGGGGGGCGGCGGTAGGGGAACCCCTGGCGTCGAAGGAGACATTATTCCTCTCCTCGCTCGGCTCGCGTCCCTCCCACAGCCGCTCTCGTTATGCTCCGAAACCGAGAGAAGAAACGCTCCCGATTGCTTTCTGGCAAAAGACTAAAAACGGACGAAACCGGTAATAGAGGTGTCAAGATTTATGTGCAGAGAGAGAGAGAGAGATAGAGAGAGAGTGGGAGAGAGAGAGAGAGAGAAAAAAAACTAGTTTTCTTAGGAGAAAATGTCTCCTTTTACCCACCTGACAATTTGCTTTGACACACACAGTTTGATATCTCAGTCTGTTTTTCCTGTGTGTGTTTGTTTTGCATTCATATTAGTTGGCAACACATAAATGGCTGTGCTCAGCCAGGGATCCCACATGTCATCAGTGAGGTACAGGATATCGTTTCCTCCTTGGTGTTCCGCCTTTGTTGTGTACAATATTTCCGCTATTTTGGCGGCTACAGAGTCTATAGAAACGGGTTTAATCACGCAAAGCTCACACTTTGAAAAACACCTGCGAAAGCACCCCCACACAACGCCTTGCCCCTGTAACGATTTGACAGTTTAACCGAATAGAAAGCTCTCTTTAACAAACTCAAGGTGTGTGTACACAGTTAAAAATAATACATATTCTGGCTAATTACGCTGGACGGGTTTCCACGTCTTGTATTCAATTATTTAAAATAAATTGTCTTTGTATCGGTGGCTCCCAGATAACAACATCTCTGTCGCCGCGGCGATTGCCGTCGCATTTTCAGTTTGTCGACAGGTTCCGGAGCCACTTGAAAGGACGGCCGCTGACGGAGCCGATTCGCCTGGTCACCTTCGTGGAGACCGCTGTGGGTCTGCTCTACTTTAAGGTAAAAAGATAAAACGCAACCCCCGCCCCCCCTCAACGCAAACTGCCTCGCTCAGCACATTCTCCTGGTTGTTTGTTTGTGTCCCGTTCCCTTTGGAAGAAAGAGGCGGCATTGGCGTGTGAGGCTCCGCGTGCGTCCAGAGCACAAGATGAGAGGGATCGAATGTATTGTGACAGTCTTTCAAAATGTTTGAAAGACTCTCTCTCTCTCTCTCTCTCTTCTGCCCATGTCTCCCACTCCCTCCCTCCACCTCTTTCTCTCTCGCTTTTCTGCCCATGCCTCCCACTCCTTCCCTCCATCCCTCCCTCCCTCCCTCCCTCTCTCTCTCCTTCCCTCCCTCTCTCTCTCCTTCTCTCTTTTCTGCCCATGCTTCTCTCCCTTTCTTTCTCTCTCTCTCTCTCTCTCTCTCTCTCTCTCTCTCTCTCTCTCTCTCTCTCTCTCTCTCTCTCTCTCTCTCTCTCTCTCTCTCTCTCTCTCGTGACATGTTTTAATTAGACCAAGGTTCAGTATCACATGGGACAGGGTTTTAATCACATTTTGGCCGACATGAGAGTCTGGTAACAGAGTGACCTTCAGCCACGCAGGGGGAAGAGGGCCAGGGTTGGTCTGATTTTGGGCAAGACACGTGGTCCTAGATCGTTTTATTTGTCTTTTTCTTTATTTTTTTCAATGTGTGTGTGTGTGTGTGTGTGTGTGTGTGTGTGTGTGTGTGTGTGTGTGTGTGTGTGTGTGTGTGTGTGTGTGTGTGTGTGTGTGTGTGTGTGTGTGTGTGTGTGTGTGTGTGTGTGAGCGCTTCGCCCCAGACAGAACCATAGGACACGAGCTCCAGTGAAATAAAGCCTGTCCCAGCGAGCGGTTGATTTGGACACCGGCCTATTGTCCTTTTGTTGTTCAAAGCGCAACATCACATTTCCAGCCGTGTTTTGGCTTTCTCTCTGCTTGCCAACGTCGTGGCATACCTATCATTTGGCTCTCTGGATAGAACCACCCCTCACAGCACTCCCAATCGATTGTCTGCAGAGTAGACCAACGAAAAATGTCAAACTGAAGCGTTGCCTTCACTTTGGACATGCAGAGTGTTTGGTTGCATATAGGCATGTGTTTATGTATCTATGCCATACATCCATAAGTACATACATACATAAGATACACTTACAACTCACAGATGTACGTTTCCTATTTACACTGTCTAACCTGTCCGTTGTGCGCGCTTGTGTGTGCGTTTGTGTGTGTAAACAGGAGGTGTGTGAAGAGGTTCGTCGGCTGGCCCCCAGTGCCGGTCTTCATCACGATGGGGTTGTCTTTGGTTCTGATGACTTCTGCGCCAGTATAGGTAGACACTCCCCACAAGCGCCCTTCACTATGATCACGATTCACCATTTAGGAGATGCATTTATCCAGGGGGGAACTGCCCTGAAAAAAGGTGCAGGGCATTCAGGTGAAGGTATGGGCAATGTATGTTGCACAACTAGGCCAAGCAGGTAGACTGGGGGTATCGAACCCAGAACCTTTTGACTGAGAGTCAAAACCAGTAGCCTGGACTCTATAATGCGTTTACACATCAGGTAGAGAGAGACGGCCTCTTTGGGGTAATGTGGTGATTTCAATAAAACTACTAAAGCAAATGAGCTGGGAAATAGTTTCATATTCAGCTGTTCAAGGCTTTTGGTGTTTTGGTGATGAGAGATTTTACATCTCTGCACAAAAAACATCAATCCTGTTCTACATGACTATTGAGTCATTTTCATAGTGGGCGGTATGAACGAGAACTCGACTAGTCTGTGAATATTTAAACAAAGTCTTTCGACATGAATTTATAACAACTGACGAAAGCCACCATAGATATTCTCTTTAGCCGTAGATAAAGTCATTGCATCTGAGGGATCATAATCAGCCTTACCAGTGTTGGAATCATCAACATAATAACACGCATTAGCGCAATAACAGTCATCTTAAAGTTAGCCGGCGCGGGATCTTGGCCTCGCTTTGATTGCAACGTTAAGCACAGTCAGCGACGCCGCGATCGCATAATGACGTCCCCAGAGGCGGCTGCTTAGCGCACGCACTAACACACGATTAGAACACACCATTGATTATGGACAAGGTAATCAGTCTCCTCCCCGGACCGCGTATGTAGATCAGTGCACGGTGATACCTCTTGAAACACTCGCAGAAAAAAACACAATGGACACCCAACAGTACCAGGGAGAATTTACTGTTACTTAAAAACGAATTGCTCACATATTCTTAATATTTAGGATTTAATATTCCTTAAATTGTAAATATCAACAGCTAAATTTGGATTTATCCGTAGCCCGTTTCAAGTGGCTTATCCTGACAAACTGGCCCGATTGATCCAGTGGTTCATCTCCCGATCGATAATCAATGGCCGGGCGGCGCTAATCAAAGCGTGGGCGTGTCCCCTGGCAGGCGCCACTCGGACCAAAGACGCCCGGGAGCTGCTGTACGTGCGGCAGAAGGTGGTGGCGACCAGCAAGGCGTTCGGCCTGCAGGCCATCGACCTGGTCTACATCGACTACAAGGACACGGACGGCCTGAGGCGGCAGGCCCGCGAGGGGGCTCTCATGGGCTTCACAGGTGACCCCACCCCCACGCATGCACATGCGCATACACACGTAAGCGCACACACACACACACACACACACACGTAAGCACATGCGTGCGTACAGATACACATGCGCGCATACACGTACACACACGCACACATGCAAGCCCCCATGCACGCACACAAGCACACATACACACATGCGCACACACACACACACACACACACACACACACACACACACACACACACACACACACACACACTAGGTCCAGGGCTCATCATAAGTCTACCTATTTAGATGATTTTGATCACTGAGGATCTGCTGGTTTATTTGTATATTTACTGTCTTAAGAAAAGATGAAACAAACAAAAACCATTGTCACTTGACTGTTTTGTGAATTAGCACTGCAAGGTTTTATTGTCGGCGTTATAGTGGTGTATATTTATCCGTTTTGAGTGTCGGCTTCTGCTGAACGGAGAGAGGTGGAATCACGCGGCTCTGTAAAGTGAAATGCTAGCCGCCTATTCCGACATTTTCCTTTTCTGCACAACATGAATGAACTGCTAAATGGTTTTAATTTGAAAAAGCATTGTGTGTGTGTGTGTGTGGGTTTGTGTCATTGTGAAGCTAGCATAAAATGTTAGCTTTTAGTTTAACAGATCTCAGTGTGTGTCTGTAGCCAGGCAACGCTTTCAGAATGTGTGTGTGTGTGTGTGTGTGTGTGTGTGTGTGTGTGTGTGTGCGTGTGCGCGTGTGTGTGTGTGTGTGCCCCACAGATGAACAGACGGCAGGAGACAGGAATTTCTACTCCAAAGTGGATATTCCAGAAATATGGCAGCGGTTCCAAGGCAGTCGTTATCATTACGCTGGCATTTTCATCAATCAGAGAGCCATTTGCTTCTAAAACCAGAAACTCAAATCAACAAACGGCTGCAAGTCACACAGCCAGAACACAACTCGGACACAACTCCTAGCTTCTGCCCTCCGAGGTGTTATCCGTCTATTATAGTGTTTCTTGTTTCTCGGCTATAAATCAGTACTAGTCGTTTCTTTGCCATTCCGGGCTTTGTTTTTGTTCCATGTCAGGGAAGCAGCAGGACTTCATTTAATAGGTCAGTTGTTACATTATCGCCATTAGTGGGGCTTCGCTCCGGAGAGAGGAAGGGGAAACTAATGGAGAGGAAGAAGAGCCTCTGCTTTATCTGTTTTATTCGCCAAGACGGTAATTCCATGTGCGCAACCCAGCACCGATTCCACCCCCATCCCCGGTCTGTCAGACTTCACATAACAACGTATAAGCGCACGTACCGACGTCACCAGTCACACTTAAAACTGTTGTCACTGCAGAAAGTGTCCTGTGCACGCCGTATCCTTGCTCGCCCTGTAGGTGTTGAAGTACACGCACGCACACACACTTACGCACACACTTACGCACACTTACGTACACTTACGCACACAGACACACACACCCACACACACATACACACACTCCACACATAGAGCATGTGTAGAGTGAAAAGCGTTTGCTTAGTAGTGAGGGCTCTTCCCTCCCCGTCTGGTTGTGAGATCAGTGTGTAACGGCGCGCCTCTCATGGCAACAACACTCGCATGTGACCTGGCCTGCCTCCCGAACCCTCAGATGCCCCTCCGTGCCATATCGGCGCCATCAAACCTACACTTTTCAGTCCGCCCCCGGAATATAATTCAAGACATTTTAAATTATTTCACACTTTGTTTGTCCGCGTACGGTCAATCGTGTGTCTGAGATATCTACTATTACACTGACGGAGCGACGTGACTCTTTGGAAGGGCTTGAATGTTAGCCCTCACACACTCTTGAGTGGCAAATGCTCCCTCTTTCGTCTCTACCGTCCGACGTTATGCTCGTCAGATGGGGCCAAAAGACAAGTCCATACAGTTTTCACCATATTCTGAGAATAACCTGCTATTCTATGACACATTCTATGAAATGTGGTCCTGGATGCATATAAAAAAACAGAGGCTGTACAATACAATATTCTGTGATATTTTAGCTGTATGTCCTTCTGCGCTATTCCGTATTATTGTAATAATAAGGCTGCCTTTGCGAGTGCAGACAGGTGAAAGGGGCACCTGTCATTACAGCGGTCTAGCAAGGCTTGACCGCGGCAGCGAGCGAGAGAGAGAGAGAGAGAGAGAGAGAGACAATCGGTGCATTTGTGAAATTAGAGGTTTGACTGATATGGAACAGAAACCACTCAAAGGTCTGTGGATTAATGGCTTACTGGCCTGGCCTCTCTCTCACTCTCCCCTCGCTCTATCGTTCTCTCTCTCTCTCTCTCTTTATTCGCTCTCTCCGTCTCTCCCCCTCTCTATAATCTTAGTTAGTGTTATTACTAGCAAGAGTGTACTTAAGAAATAATACGGCCCCATAGAAAGCCTTCACCTCAAATGGAATTGACCTTGACACTGCACTGCCTAAGCCACGCACGGCAGCCATTAACAGCAACACAAACCCCCCCCCCACACACACACACACACACACCCACACACACACCCTCATTCAAAGGCCCCTCCGGATGAAAAATATATAAACAACACTGTAGCAATCGATCCGGGGAAACCCAGCCGTAAACCCTGTAACAAATACCGCTCCTTTTTCTTTCTTTTTTTTTTTACCATTCTTGATTTATTTCAGCAAAGGACCACGCTGCCGCCCGCCCTGAGACCTGCCTGTGCCTTTGAAGTGTCAAAGTATGTCAGGGGATTTTAGGTTTTACCTGTCAGCCGCCAGTGCCGGGGGTTTGACCACCAATCGGAACTGTCCGCCTTTTGCTCGCGAGTGGAAGCGGAGAGGGCGGCTTCCCAGAGTCACGGTACACATTTCTCTGCTTTTGGAGAGCAGATTTCTCTGCCGTCCCAGGGGCCCTGCCCATCATCCGCCTGAGAGCACTTTGCTAAATAGCAATCCTCCAATGAGACGGCAGCAACACATGGCAGCCCGCGATTGGCTGGGGGGCATGACGGATGCGTTTTGGGGGAACCAATGAGTTGTAACCGAGGGCACCTGAGTCACCCTGTCACCGTGCACGCTTTCCTTACTCTGTCACTCTCCTGTCGACACACACACACACACACACACACACACACACACACACACACACACACACACACACACACACACACACACACAAGTACACACACACGCGCCCACACGTGGACACGTGCATGCACATACCCCAAAATCAAAGTGTAGAAACATTTAATTGCCGCACATAGAAGAGGTAGGAGGAGGAAAACAGTTCTTTTTTTCCCTCTGCACACCTTTCTACCTACACAGACAGACAGACAGACACACACACACACACACACACACACACACACACACACACACAATGCCGCACACACACACACAATATGCACATAGGTGGTCTCTTCGCCTCATTCTTCTCCTCATTTTCCTCACACTACCCATCCTCTCTTTTTGTCCTTTTATTTCTGTCTCCCGGCGTTAAAAAGCCCACTGGCGCCAGGCCCTGTTGAATGGGGGGAGGAGGGGGGTGGGGCTGGCTGGACAGAGCTTAGCCCTGAAGTGATGACATCGCGGCCCGCCCCCCCCCCCGCCAGACACTTCATATCCTCAACTTCAACGCTACAAGTTTGATCCTCCCGATGTACACGAGGGATTACGGCGGTGGCGTTCGCCCAGATTGTGGGTGGGTGGGGCATGGGGAGGGGGGGAGGGGGGCAAGGCGGCTTCATCTGGGGACACCAACCCCTGCCCCCTCCCCCTTCCTCTCAGTCTGGACCAGGGGGGACAACTCTGTGGAAGACAACGTTGTGTTAGCGATGGAAAGACACATAGACCAGTGTGTGTGTGTGTGTGTGTGTGCATCTGTGTCCGTGTCTGTGTGTGCCATTTCAACACATACTTTCATATGTTATAGTATTCTTTATATATGTTTATAGTATGCACTGTGTGTAAAATTTGATGGAGTACTTTATTCCATCCATTGGGGACACTATTGGCTAAACTAAAAGCACTCCAGCTGGTGCTTTTGTTTATGCGATTACATAGTTCCAGTGCCTTTTAAGAGGGTCTATGTGTGTTTGTGTGTGTGTGACTAAGGGCTGGGGGTCGCTGTGTGTTTATGTACAGGTAAGCAGGTGATCCACCCCGGTCAGATCCAGGCTGTTCAGGAGGAGTTCTCCCCAAGCCAGGAGAGGGTCCAGTGGGCAACGGCGCTCGTGGAAGCCTTCGGGCAACACCAGCTGGAGGGAAAGGTACCGCACAGGTTCTCCTTAGCCTCGAACACGCTGCTCACTCCCCCGTTCCACCCTTTCACACACACATTTGCTCTACACTCTGATATGTAAAATAGATGTTATTCTATTGTTTTTATTTTCCCATAAGTCACTAGTGTTTATGTGATATAAATAGAAAACCTCGGCGTTACAAATGATTCACTCTGTATTTTATTCATAAAAGATGGTGCCATGCGATGTATGTGTGTGTTTTGTGCATGTGTATTTTATATGTGTGTTTGTTTGTGTGTGTTTGCGTGTACCAGTGTGCGGTGGTGTTAGCTACGGCCCTCCACAAGGGACAGATCTGTTGTGTGTCTCTATAGCACCGAGAGGGAACACACACAAACACACACTTTACTCACCTCTGACCCTCCAGAGAGGACACACACGCACACACATACACACTACACACCTCTGCCCCTTCCAGAGATCACACACACACACACACACACACACACACACACACACACACACACACACACACACACACACACACACACACACACACACACACACAAAATACACACAATACACACAATACACACCTCAGTGGGAGACAGCATATCAGATAAGGGGTGGGGTGGGGGCGGTGAGTTTGAGGGAGGGGCGGACAGGTCCATTAAATGTAGGATATTATTGCTCCTAATTTATTGCATGGATGGATCTTTATGTGCGGAGCGCTGTTGGTTCTGTGCTGATGTCATTGCGCAATCTGCCCACACCTGTCCCCCTTCCTGGGCCGCTCCGGTGCACTAAACATCGCCTGGGGGACAGGTACCCTCACCCCGCCCCCCGCCACACAGGGGAAGGGAGGGAGGGAGGGAGGGAGGGAGGGAGAGAGAGAGAGTGTACATTTGTAATTATAATTCTAGGGTCGTGGGCAGAAATCAGGGATGAACCTGTCGTCTTTGAAATGTGACAGTTGCAACTTTTTTATGCCTGACTGTGGATGTGTGGAATCTCATGGTGTAGAACCAATGTGCAATCTCTTCTTTGGTGTTAATGTATTTGTGAGTTAATGAGCAATTCTGGATGAAATAAAACAATTGACGATAGTTTTGAGCATGCTTTGATTACTTTTCTAATTGACCATACTAAATTCTCTCCTTCACTTCCTCTCTCTCTCACTCTCTCCCTCTCTTCCTTTCTCTCTCCATCTCTCTTCCTTTCTCTCTCCCTCTCTCTCTCTCTCTCTCCCCCAGGGAGCCTTCACCTTCCGTGGCAGCATGATTGACATGCCCTCGCTGAAACAGGCCCAGAACATCCTGACCTTGTCCTCCACTGTACCAAAGTAAACCTCAGACCCTCCACACATCATGGGAGTGGAAGAACTCCAACATCCAGGCTACAGAGTCAGACGGGAAACCCAAGTCTTGAGCCAATCCTGGACCCCAAATCCTGACTCCTGCAAAGTTGCAAATAGTTTGTAGAAGTTTTGTGATGGAATGGGAAGCACAGTGACACTTCTGTGGTAGCTGATGCAATGTTTGGTGAAGCTTATTGTAAATTGTTGTATTACTTATTTAGAAGAATTAACTGAGGTTTGAATGACATGAGATGATTACTACCTTGTAAAATGTAAATAAAAATAAATCAACATACCACAGCCTCTGTTCTTGCGCGTCTGTGTGTACGTTTCCGAACGTCTGTGTGCTTGTGCTTCTGTGTGTGTGTGTGTTTTACAGTGTGTGTATATGCATTGAGACCACGTGCCCCCCCCCCCCCCCCCCCTCTCCCGGGTCAATGACTGATGCTCGGCCATCTCTGGGGCCCAGGCAGCTGGGGGCGAAAGGGTAAACAAACACAACAAGCCACTGTGTGTTGATCCATTCAGCACCGGCCCTGGCCTCCCTGCCCACCCCCCCCCATCCCCAGACCTCCACCCAGCCCTCAACCCACGCCCCCCCCCCCCCCTGCCCAGTCCCAGACCTCCCCGACAGCAAAGTCCTGTTGAAAGCCTCAGTGATTCACGTTCCACCAACACTCGCGGGGTCGGCGGTTGCCGTTTGATTGTTTGTTTTTGGCTTTCTGGCGAGGGCCTCCCCCATCTCTTTGGGTGTCAGTGGCGTGCCCGTGCCGTGCCCACTGGCAGACGTGTGGCATCAGACGCTGGGTATCCAGGGGCACCCACAAAGTACATGAACCTAGCACATGCACCCATTCTCATCGCAGAGCAGCGCTTTGTACTGTTTTTCCTTTATCGGGGGGGGGGGGGATATATATATTTTTTTAGCCATCAAGGTTCAGCTCATGGTTTGTGATTCTTCAATCCCTTTTTTTTGTTTGTATTTCTGTGTTTATTGACAACGGGCGGATAGAGTGACTAGCCTACATTGTGCGCGGATTGTGAATGTGCACGTGTGCTCGTGCCTATGCGTGCATCTCCCACGCTCTGTCTCAACTCACGGGGGAATCCTCAGTGTCGGATGATGAACATCGGTGATTAACCACAACACAAACCTGTACTTTGCCGGGCGATGTTTCGAATGAGGCGGACAAAAGGGGGTTGCTCCTTGAGGTGCTTGAACGTTCTGACTCCCAGAGACAGCAGAGTGGGTGTGATGTTGGAGTGGGACAGATTAGTGGCCATGTTTCTCCAGCAGCCCTGGACCCAGCCTTTGTCTCTCTGACTGTGGAAGGATAATTGGGGGGGTGTTGAATGGTTAATTGTACCATTGGTGACCATGGTAATGAAAAGCTCTGTGCACCCCTCTCCCCCCCCTCCCAACACTCTCACCCTCTTCCTCTCCTTTCATGACCCTCTCTCTTTCTCTTTCACTGTCCCTCTCTCTTTAACTCTCTCTCTCTCTTACTCTCCCTATTTTACTCTCTCTTTCACTCTCTCTCTCTCTCTCTCTCTCTCTCTCTCTCTCTCTCTCTCTCTCTCTCTCTCTCTCTCTCTCTCTCTCTCTGTCGCTCTCTCTTCCTGTCAAACTACTGCGGAGTCTATTGTGTCTGGGGCCGGACTGAGGTTTGTGCCAGGCCGAGGCAGACATGAGAAACGGATCGACTCCACTCCTGTGCCCGGGCCAAATGCCCCAACAATAGGCTGTCTCCTTGGCGCGGTGCCACCTCCCTCCCACCCTGCGTCTCTGTAGTGGCGGTGTTTTCAGCTTGTTTGTTTGTTTTCACCCGATTCCTCCTTCTCTTTTCTCCCGGGGTCGGTGGAAGGGGAACTATTTTGTTTGACATTAGTTAAACCCACCGACTTTGTTCGGACAGAGTTACTTTGTAAGGCTTTCAAGAAATGGGAAGTGCAATTTAAAGGATGCGCTCCTCTTGTTTGTTATTCGTTTCAATGAAAAATGTCCGTCACAAAAACAAGTGAAAAAGTTGATAATGAGCAGACGTGTTAATGTCTGTTATAGCTGCTTGCAGATTTTGTAAAGAATGACCGTCCGGCTAGGAGGAACGTAATAAAGAAAACGTCATTCCCAGCCATAACGCATACCTGGAACACTCCTGGAACACTGCATAAACGAAGGCTGTAGCCTACCTGAGGTGGCAGGGGACTGATTAAGCATCCCAAGCAAGCTTTTATGTTTTACTCTCCAAATAATTACTCTAAATATGATATAATTCTCGTTTTTATCCTCCTTTTGACTCAAAGGGCTGTCGTTTTCACGAGGAGACAGACCCATAGGCTATATTTTCTTTCCCTGGTTTTAATTGTGTACCGTTCCTGAAAGAGCACCTTAATAGTTGTGCTTTGCATAAATCTTTCAAAGCAGAAGTAACCAATTTGGATGCGGTTTGCCGGTGTTGTCTGTTCTGTGTAATTCCACGTGACATTTATATTATTTGTGCAAGTGATATAATCACTGTATGCGTAGCAGATTTATTTAAATACATGTCTGCGGTATTCCCTGAGAGAGTAAATTACAATTAACACGATTATAACCTCACAAAATTGTGACGGGAATCAATTAGGCTGCGAGCACTATTTCATAGCCCTGTAATGTCTCGGTGAAGATTGGATTCATAAATTATGAGGGACAACGCAGGCGGTGGAAATGCATGTATGCAAAACACTGTCAGAGGAAAATTAAAACGAAATGTTTTACATATTTTTCCATTAATCTAAATGGGACCCGTGTGGCAAAGACGGTTTTATTCTCCTAATTCCCTGCCCGGGGATGCTCAAATAATGACTTCATTGTTTTAATAGTGTGCAAATGACAATATATGACAAAGTAATTTCCACAAAAGATTATCGCACGGCGCAGAGATCCCTGCCGTTGTGGCAATATGGCTAATTTAATGTTATCGTTTCAAACGAAAATATGACCTTAACAAAACACAAAGGCCTATGGGCTGCACGTAATGCATGGGCCTAGAAGCAGGCTATTTTGTACGCATGTTTTCCTGTATTGTATGACCGTTTCTTAGTATAATTTTAAACATAATGAATTTATATATAGGCCGTTTTGTATGAGTGTGTCTGTAATACGACGAATGTCCAATGCAAAATCTTCCCAAATTGAAAGGATATTCAATATTTGTAAAACACCGGATGAATGTATAATTAATTATATCGAAACGATACAAAAAAAGCACGACAAAATTATATTTTCGTTTTATTTATTTAATCACTGAAAATATAAATATGTAAAAATGCATACAATTACTTCAACGTGCCTATAGGCCTGTTGCCTTCATTATTATGAGGCCGATGGTTTTCGTTTAGAGCAATCAGCTCTGTCTCATGTTTTAGTAAACTTTTTGGTGGGAATTTCAGACTCATTATTCTGGCTTTCCCAAAAAATAACAAAACTAAGGAGGTTATTTCAACCTTACAATCAACCTGCTGAACTAGGGCCTTTCGAACACGTCGTTTCTAGTTGATGATCATATATGTCCAGAAATTATTTTAGCCCATTTTGCATGATTTGAGATTGTCTCGGCCTGCCTGTAACCGAGTGGTCGAGTGGTTTTACACATGTGAACCATTGCTGACTTCATTTGAGAGGCCGCGTATTGTCCGCGTTCATGTCAGTCACGCAGGAGAGAGAGACAGAGAGAGAGAGAGAGAGAGAGAGAGAGAGAGAGAGAGAGAGAGAGAGAGAGAGAGAGAGAGAGAGAGAGAGAGAGAGAGAGAGCGAGAGAGCGAGAGAGAGAGAGAGAGAGAGAGAGAGAGATTGCAGTCTAAAGGATGGAAACTCATGCAAACATTAATATTGTGTTCGATAGGTGCCCTGTGGGAGAACCGATAAACCAGACGCCTTATTTCTCTTTAATTTAACAATGGCTATAGGCCTAGTGGATATGGCTATCTATTTTATTTGGTTGAAACCATTATTTATTGTCGAGGCCGTGAGACTTGTGGAGATGGATGGTTAAAGACTGGAACATAAACTCTCTCTTTCCATCCATATCTTGCCATCTCTCTCACTCCCTCATCCTCCCTCTCTCTCTCTCTCTCTCTCTCTCTCTCTCTCTCTCTCTCTCTCTCTCTCTCTCTCTCTCTCTCTCTCTCTTTCTCTCTCTCTCTCTCTCTCTCTTCCTCTCTCTCTCTCTCCATCCCTCTCTCTCTTCCCCAAGCCGTTCCTCGGGCCCCAGACTCGGGGCCCTACTCCTTTCTCTTTAACGGGGACAGATCAAAGGCTGAGCGGGCCCCATCGGAGACCACTAAAACCCAGCCGCTTTGTCTGTCGTTGCTAGGAGGCTGGTGAAGTGAGGAGGGGAGCCCAGGGACATGGAAATGAAACTCGTTACAGTGTGACAAAGTTGATCCAACATTTTCCGTCTGTATGTTATAGGCCTACACTTTCTGCACATGTTCTATTTGTTATCCTGTTATGGGCCTTTTCTCCAGACAAACTGTTTCTTGTCAATATTGAAAAATATCCCAAAAATATCTAGTAGGCCTAGAACTGTTCTAGGCGATTCACTTAAACGGCATATGAGTATTATTGTTGTAGTTATTATTATAGTGTTATGGTTATTTGTGGCTAACTGTTCATTTATAGCTCATGATATTAATCGTATTAATATTATGATAAATGGGACCGTGTGAATCCTCTCTCGTACCAAAAGGTTTTGAAACTGCATCGGTAATGCTATAGGACTTTATTTTATGTATTTTAATGAAAGGTTCAGGTGCGCTTTACAGTTAAAAGACCAAAACACTCCCGTTTCAGAGGAACCCGGCCTACAGAAGTGGAAGAGAATAGTAACTTCTCTTTGTTGTGTGACACATCAGTTCAATTATCGTAAGATTAACAAACAAAACAGGTCGTTTACAATGCATATTTGGCGTCTCATGCGGTGGAGTATGCCCATTTGTGTTTTAATAAATAGGCTAGCTATAAATAGACCCGTATAGTGAATTACGCGTTTCTTCACGACACATATATCGTCTGCTTGATTTGTTTTAACCATTCGAGCAAAGCACATCATATTTCCCTCTGTTTTCTTTGACTCCTACGATTACAACACGGTCTCCTGGCTTCAGAAGCCCCTCGCCTTTCATGCCCCTCTCTCTCTTCTCTTCCGCCGGCTCTTCTTATGTGGAGCTCTCCTTGTTATGATGGAGCCGAACAGGTGGAGGCCGGAGTCCCGCCACGGGCACCTGCACGCTCAGCTGCGCGAGGCTTGTTATTGCTGCCGCTGCATGAACACACACACCCACACACACACCCACACACACACACACACACACACACACACACACACACACACACACACACACACACACACACACACACACACACACACACACACAAACGCGCGCGCGCATCAACGCACACACAACACAACTCCGCTAACAATCACACATATGTGCTCTCTTTTCCATTGCAGAAATGTAACACTCTTAATCATTTCTACTTTCTGCATTTTGTTTTTTTCTTTCGAGAGAGAGAGAGAGAGGGAGGGAGAGAGAGAGAGAGAGAGAGAGAGAGAGAGAGAGAGAGAGAGAGAGAGAGAGAGAGAGAGAGAGAGAGAGAGAGAGAGAGAGAGAGAGAGAGAGAGAGAGAGAGAGAGAGAGAGAGAGAGAGAGAGAGAGAGAGAGAGAGGGGCAGGCGGTGGAGCATTGTGCATCACTTTAAAAAAAAAGAAAAGCTTGCAGGCGTAAATGTAAATTAAAGCCGTTCCTCAATTTTTACTTGATGCCTCAACACGTTCAAGAGCTTCCCTTGAAAACCACTTCAAAATCACTTGAACAGGAATACGGCCTATAGGCTGTGTGTTTAAATGCAACCAAGTGCACATAGCCTACCCACTTGGCTGTCTCTCGCCTGTCATGCTCCGGACTCGGCCTTCATTATGACGCCATCTAATCCAATTAAACAGCATCACCCTGAACCACGCGCAGGACACGTATATTACCCCGCTCTTTTCTCTTTCAAGTCGCGGACAAGCACACTTGGTTTTGGGTGAAAAGGAGAGTCAAGAGCCCTTCCTAATCCCGAGCAGAACGGTGGAGTGATTGAAAAGTGGAAGAGCACCCTCGTTATAAAAGTCCTCCACAAAGTTTTTTTCCTTTTCTTTTAAAGCTGAGGTTGAGGTTCCGTGGAGGCTCTCTAAATAGGCTAATTCTTTCGAATGATTAGTTCGTTTTCTATTTTGACTAAATTGATTAAAATAGGGACAAAGGTGGGACAAAAGTTTGCTTTTTTATCAATGTTAATTAATTCTGCTTTTTTTGACGACTTAGGCCTACTTTATATTAAATGTAAATATCACCTTTCGTTGATATCAACGAGTGGATGATAAAGTTTGATATTATTGGGTCAACCATCATTAATAAGAAAAGAGCCTTCATCACAGACTTTATTAGGTCCACATGCATAACACAGCAGGCTAGGCCTTTTAAAAGTGACAGGTCATTGACATGCATCAACTTTCTCTCAGGTGTAGGCCTAAATGGGAATAAGTAAGAAAAGAAAAGAAAGTGTAATTTTCCACCGTGAGTTGGACATCAGGCGATGTTTGCATTCTTTACATTTTATCCTATTTGCCATTTGCCATAGGGGGGTCTATTTAAAACGAAAGCCACTTTAAAATAAGGTCTGCACTAATAAGATATCGAAACTTACTGACACATTTTCTGGAAACGATGACTTCATCTATTTCCCTATGGCTCACAAATGCGTCCATACACTATTATTTTCGCTGAACTTTCTCTGGGTCAATATCCGAGTCGGTTCTAGTGGCACCTTTGCTAATGTATGCAGTGTTGGTGTAAACATTGCCGTTATTATCCGTTATTTAATTCATTTTGGGAATCTTCACTATAGGAGTTGTGACAGGCGAGGCAGAGGCCAAGTGTGAGCAGAGTCACACCTCTCGTCTCCGCTGTACAGCTCTGGACTCCAGGAGCCCGTGTAATGAGGGTACCTGTGGGGCCCCTCTTGGATGCAGAGTAGCACTCACCTCCACCGCAGCCAGTCAGAATATTTGTGCGCAACCACCTTCACTCCCTGCGCTCCCCTGGGCAGCGCCTGCAGCACTGTCTTCGCCAAGGGTTATTCTATGCACGTCTTTTTGACAATGATATAAATGTGCATATATAGTGACTCTGAGGTGTGTGTGTGTGTGTGTGTGTGTGTGTGTGTGTGTGTGTGTGTGTGTGTGTGTGTGTGTGTGTGTGTGTGTGTGTGTGTGTGTGTGTGTGTGGGGGGGGGGGGGGGGGGGGTTCGGTGGCACTATGTTCTCTTATTGAAGGATTGTCCGTCAAACGGTCAGAAAAGGTGCATTTTCCATCATCAGACACGTTGATTCTGATGATAAATAAAAGCATTATGCATAACAACAATTGGAATATCAACTGTCTGACTATCTTCCCAGAGGAAATTAATGACTATAAAAATAACTTGGTGACATTGGTAATTAATCACCTAATGCACCCACTTAAGCCTCATAATCAATACAAATGATGCATTTTCCCCCTCTAATGGAATATGTGGGGTATAAATCTGTTGGCATCCCGTATTACCATCAGCCATCAGTTATGCTAGGTAAATATTGCCACCTCTGTAGGCTTGGTGTCACTAAGATAGATTGTCGGTGATAGTGTGTGGGATATGCTGTCATTTACCATGGCAAGTGTCAGGAAGGGCCAAAAGGTGGCCGTCCCCAATGGAGCTGGCCTAATTATACAATTAGTCTTGTGATCGGGACAGTCCACGGCTCAATATCCTGTGGGACACACAGACACATTATGGCTGTCATCAGTATCTTCACAATAAATACAACAGCTTGTGCTGGTAGGCGAGCTGCAAATGGCTTCTTAATACCAGTATAAAATATGAGTCGGTGCGCGTCATTATTTGGGTCCATATTGAGATTTAATCGTTATGAAAAACAACAACGAATGACCATGGTTTGGCCAAGAGTTTAAGCAAAAAGTGCTCTACCCGGCTGCATTAATAACATAGGTCATCTTGCTATTCAATCATTCATCTTCTAAACCTAATCTGAGGCCTCCATACACCAGCACCTCATCTCTTTGAAGCTTTGGGTCAGTTGGAGACCTCCATATCTCATTGCCTATCCAACCGGATTTCCTTTCGGGCTTATCGCTGGTCAGTTGGAAACATCAAGACTTCCATATTTGCTTCTGCCCATCCACTGCCATCTGTCATTGCCAATACCAAGTTTTCTTGAAAGACATTGGCGTGGGGCTTGTGATGTGTGTCAGAACCCCCATGCACCGACACCTTCATACGGCCAGAGGGGGGTCTCCTCACCGCCTGGCTGGTAGGCCGGGATGAGCTCTGCAGCGGTGGCTCCGTGATGGACACTCTCCTTGGGCTTATCGCGTTGGCTTAGAACCTGCAGATCGTGTGCAATGGGGATGCAATGAAGATGTTTGGTTACAGCAGTGCTTAGCAAAGTTCGCAGACATGACGAGAATAAGGAGGGCTAGGGCACTGCAGAGCATGGTAAAAGGCAGCGCCTGATCCGATCCCCATGTCTTTCACCTCTTGTTTGGGAGGATGTCTCCTTGTCTCGCGAGGTGATTACGCAAATGTGTGTCTGTGTCTCTGTGTCGGTACGTCAACGCTCTTTCTTCTGGGTCTAATCCAAGGTAGGAGCCCCACTCTCCAGCTGAGAGGGGATGACTCCTACCACAGTGGAAGCTGACCTTCTCTTCAATAAACCCGCAGATGCATTTGGTGTTGGCCCTCTGATGGTGCAGACGTGATCATTTCACAAATAATCCCGGTGTGATGCCCATCCCGGCACAAGGGAAGAGGTGATTGTTGGAAAATGAGCAAACAGACTATGTGGGGGGAAATCATATAGCCCAAAGCCCAGAGATTGCAGATACACTGAAATCTGTTTTTTATCTGAATTCCCAGGCTCTGATAATAATTTCTCTAAATACACACAAACTACATTTAATTGTGAGATTTCCATATATTTCTAATACTTTTTTAGTGCATTATTCATGTGTCCATTTCTACTACACATTCTGAAAACATCTTCATTGGTTGTTTTTGCTGTAATGAAGTACCGGGTTGACCCTGTCATCCAAACAGAGATTTCAAAATGTTCTGCGGTTGGGACGATGTAAAGCAGCCTTCCTATTACATTACACATGGGTGCAAACATACATGTCCAACCTTAAAAGTCCATCTGCTTCCCATTGGTACATTAGAGTTCAACCTTTTCCTCCACCTGGCCGCCCTAGTTTCCTAGAACGTTCAAGCCTACATCCTGCATTTAGGGGCTTTTAGAAAAGCCCTGTCACTCAATAAGAGACTACTGGGGTAGCATACTTACGATTATCTGCACTCTGGGCTGTACCTTATGGCCGATGGGCTGCATGAGGGCCAGGTAGCAAGGCCTGGCACCCGTGGTTGTCCGTGGACGACCTTGCTCCCTTCACCTACTGGCTTGGAGTGGCTCCCAGTCCTGGGATGGGGCTTTGGACCGGCACCAAGTCTCTACCCCCACAGATGTTACTAAGCCGCAAGATATTATGTCAGTTCTCACAGACGGTCAGGACCTCGAATGATGTATCTAGTGCTTCTGTTAGTGAATGGGTGTAAAGTAAAAGCGAGGAATTGATGTACAGTAGGAAATTCTGTGTGACATTTTAGAAAAAGCAGCATGGCAACGGATTGATTTTCTTTTTTTCTTTGTGAAACATTCGACTGACATTTGATTTAATTTTTCCTAAAATGGTCATCTTTGTTGTAATTGCTTACTGCCGAACATCTCAACATTCATTTCAGAAAAATAAATGAAAAGCATAAAAAAAGAGCCTAAAACCTACCTAAAACACAGAATGCATTCTTAATGCCTAATACTTAGGACATTTTAGGTTATTAAATTGGCTTGATGTGAAATCTGTATCATTGAATGTATTTACTTATATTTTTTGTTTAATATTGAGGATAACAAAGGGCAAGTTATCGTCATCCTGGGATGCCAAATACTGTGACTATGACTCTTGCACTACAAATCGTGTGCTATTTTTAGAAACAGAATGTTAAGGCTTGAATGTGCATACAAGTCAATTAAACACTAGTTGCCTTTAAGAGTTATCAGTTAACTTCTAAATTAACAATTTGACTGATAATGATAAACAAATAAATGATGATGTGTTCACTGAGTAATTGATTTAATGGCGTTCTTATGGAACTATTAAAACCAGGTACAGGTCACTCCTCTAACCCCCGGCGCGCCCATTGTCGGATGCTTAACTACCGGACTCCCGTTTGGAAAGACATCGGGGCTAATAGGTGAAACCGCAGCTGCTGAAATTGAGAGTTGATCGGAGTCAGAGTTCTCGATTTGGGCAGCTGTTAATTCATTGTAGGCCAATAATATAGTGAGGCCTACATTGATAAAATAATGTTTTTCTTCAGTCTTAAATTTAGGCCTATGCATGTTCCTAAAAGTTGCAGTACAATAGTAAGAAGGCCCAAGTCTTTGCATACAGCTTGACGCACATAAAAAATAAAGCAGGGTTGATTTGGTCGGATAAGGCAATTTTATGATACTAGCGAACTGGCCAAAAAATGCTTGTAAAAGAAAAGAAAAGTATAATAAAATGGCATTTCATTGTTTTCCAGTTTGAACAACAAAGAAAAATAAGGATTTGAAGAAAAGTAATATATAATGAGTAATATATTAAGTGACATTTTTATATTTTGAGTTTTAAGATAGGCTATAATATGCCTATATACGAACGAATTGGTAGAGGGGGTTTTAACAACACAATGAAGAGTGGCCATAAATGAGAAAAAAAATTGGAACACTGAATCTGTTTTCAATAAATAGCCTATATCTTTGGTGATATTTAGCTTTTGTTTTATAACTTCACTGAGCCAAATAACTTACAATCTCCAACATTTTTCGTTTCTCCGCATTTCGAACAATGTGTCTCATGATGGATGTATTTGGTGGGCTTGCTTGACATGAATACAGTTATTTAAATAGGGGTTCATTCAAAATCTTAAAAAGACAACAACTTGATAATGTGTCATAAATAAACCTATCACACAATTGGCACTTTTTTGTTTCCAATGCAATATCTAAGAATAAATATACAGTTCCACATCTTACTGTATGATTGAATATTGCAGAGACCAATAGTGGGCCAAGATCCTCCTCTTATTGTAACGCTGTTTAACTTCAGTTATTTAAAATATTTTTCCAAACACAGCTCTAGCTGTACTGTATGCTGTATTTGTTTATACTGCTCGAGCATCACAACCCCCATCGCCGAGAGACTGAACTCCTGCCACAAGGTGCAGCTGTGTTTTTGTGGGGCACTCTGTCACACCTGCTCTTCAGACATAAGAACGCGACACGATTTGATCAACTTCGAGCTGACAAAAACATGTTTGTGAAAACTGCGACAACATTTTCGCTGGTAATCGCAGAAAGGCAAAAATGGATCGGGGGGGTCGTGGGAGGGGGTGTCTGAAAAGTGACAATGTTATTCTGGCCACCGCGCCATCAGAACCAAGTCTACCTTCAGCTTCTTTTAACAGAAACATTTTCAACTTTCTGACCAGACGGGATCACCCCCGCACACCATTTGACCGGCTTTGTTCTTCCAACATTCAGAAAGATAATGCTTGTAAAGTCAGACAAGACAGCGTTTGTTTTGATTCCACGGTCGTCCGAGAAATGATCATTCAGTCCCTTAAAGGGCGGAATGGAGGAGAAGCAGCGCCGTTCTCCCCTCGACTCCCGCTTTGTCCTTTCCCCAAAGTGGCGTCTGGATGTCTGACTCCGCCGGTTACTGATTTGCAGGCAGTATCTTAAGGTGGCCCATGTAAGTGATTTTCACGGACATCCCACTAAAGGAGAACAAATCGCTGACAAAGGAGTTCCTTTCCTATTCAGTAGCGTCGTTAGGACAACCAAAAAGTATTTCTCAGATAAGTTCTACTTCAAAGCGTTTCTCGTTGAAGGGTGACTGCTTCACTCCTTTTATTAAGTCCCCCCTTTTCAGGCTGCAGGAACCATCTCTTTGGTTATTCTCCATCTTGTTTATTTTGCAACATTAATGGTGCTCTTGTTTTATAAATGGAGCCTACATGAGTAAGATACACTCCAGCCCACAAAAGCAGCGTTGTGCAAAGGACCTTAAGACGTGGGAATAAATTGTGGTTCGAGAAGCGTAAGCGGTGACTTGGACTTTCTATTATACTACTGATTTTATACAACTTATATGGCTGCAGTGGCCGCTTGCCAGTAGGGAATACGAAGCAGCTGTATTGGCCCTTCTGCGAAGCCAAAAGTTAGCACTGTTTGGCTTTTATGGGCATGACACTCAACAAAAATAATAAAATGTGTACAACTGCAACCTTTTAAATGACCCCATTTTCACGTTAAAGCATAGCCTACACAAAATCATGTTTTGCCTTAGGGTCAAATAAGGTCAAGCAACATGAGGTTATTAAAACGTTAATTAAAAAAAAAACACCCCTGTGAAACTTGATAGGCCGTCAAAATGTAGCCTACTTCTGGTCACAAATCACCCATTTGAAGCGAGGATATTGTGGTCTGCGATTATAGTTCATTTAGTTGCAGTTAGCGGTTTTCATCTGGACATATTCAAACGCGAGCGTCTCACTGCCCAATTGCCATAGAAATCCTAACGCGCCATGAAGAGCGTCAATAGAACCAGCCTTCCGCTCTGGAGCAACAGCCTTTGAAGTGGCGTAATACTGACGTTGGTCAATTTTGATTCTATAGACGGGGACAGGCACCACTTTGAAAGTGAGATTGTGCGTCGTTTTAATGGAGTAAATAAGAAGGGTCTTGTTTTATACACTCTATACAAGGTCTGTCTTATTGTTAGATGCCTTTTATCTTTTATTTTTTCCCATGAATGATTCATGCCTCGGTTGCTTTGTGGTGCCCTGCCTTTTGGAGGCTACGCCGTCAGGGGCCCATAGGTTTGTCTATTAGGCTGGTGATTGGTTTCATACCAGAGACTGTTTGGCCCATGTGCAGCATAACAGTCAGATGTAATAACAACAACAATTACCAAAAAATAACAAATACGGTATGGGCTACATGTATCTCTGTATCGTTTTTTATTAAGTTGGCATGTGTTGAATTTTCAGTTTTGCCTTCTTTTTTGCATTGGGTATGAAACAAGAAAAAACTTGAAAACTATGAAGTCACTACTACACAGTTATAATAATTAATTTGAGAACTTAAAAGGTATTCAACTGTAACTTCCTGACATCATTAAATATCTTGATAACACATATTTTAAGCAATTGCACTTGTTTACTCGTTATGTTGTGTCTTTTTGTGTTCATTCTTGTTTTGTAGCATGTTTGTTTACTGAAATGTTATGTATTGGAAACAGTAATGTTCTGCAAAATCATAACTGATTCATCTTTTTATCCATCATATCCAACAGCATCATGCACTTCAATGAGAAAAGACAGATCACTACAAAAAGGACATGCGAGAAAGGGATTTTTCACATTACAGACTATTCAAGTATTTTTTTTCCGTTTACAGAACACAACAAAAGCATCCATTCAACATATCACCAAAACTGATACTATTATTCTTTGGTGTCTCTGTAATTCAGTAAAACACTGATACCAGCGAATAAATTACAATATACAAAACAACATTTTCGGAATTAAAACTACAACATTCACAAGCATAGATGCACTTACATTTATACAAAGGGACAAAGGCTGTCACTGAAGACATTTAGGGTCTTGAGAGACGGACTCATATACTCTTTAACGAGCATTACATTGGTGTATTTTGATACATAAAATATAGTTTTAAATAGTTTTTTTTAAATATTACAAAATCCTATCCAAACAAATGTATGGTATAAATCTCAAAAGTTATGAGAACCCTAAAAATACCCAATTAGTTGCCTATAACACTCCATGTTTGCCTTTACAAATGATCACATTACATCTTCGAGAAGGCTGGTTTGTCCTCATTATCATGGAATACTTACACATCATGGAAATATCAACAAGGTACCACCATTAACATAACTATTTGTTGCCATTCAAACCCTGCATCTGACAATGATTTATAGGCAAGTATTTAACTCCAAGAATGTGAAAAGAGATCTTACAGGCAACGCCACCATATCAAGAGTATTGCCACATAATGCACGATAAACCGTACATATTGCCTTAATGGTTACAATATTTGTTCTTCAAAATTCATACCTTAGATACGAAAAATGTATTATTCCCCACATATAAAAAAGATTTCCGGTACTACGGACAATTTTCCACATGTAAACAAACGTATACGTGAGCGTGAATTCAAAAGTATGTAGGATTTGATTGGCAAAAATCTGCCCAATTATGGATGCACATCAAAGGCAGTTATATCCTTCATTATTGACCTTCATCCCATGTCAGCAATTACGTGGTCACAATGTGAGCGCAATAATAGAGTATTACGATTTATACAAGTGATATTAAAAAGGACAAATGAATGCACACCGTGATCCCACCCCCCCACCCCCCCCCCCCAAAATAAGTGCACAAGCCAGGACAGGCCACATTGACGACTAGAAAAAGTACAACTGGGTCTTGGGACTGGGGTGAACTCCTTATCAGTGCATCGTCCTCGGGTCTGAACTTCTGAAAGAGTCCTCGTCGTCCGACTCCGACGTTGGCACGTCGCTGGAGGGCGTGTGGAGATGGTTGGGACCCCCGCTCCCTTGGCAAACGTACCACTCGTTGAGGTTGGTCACCTGAGGTGATAGGTTCGCGGCCCGGTTCCTGTGTAGCGGTTCCGAGTGGGGCGAGAGCGAGTCCCCGAGTGGGTTGCTGGAGGAGATGTAGCCGGCGTTGGAGGAGGGCGGTGGTGGGGACTTACAGTGTACCTTCATGTGTTTCCTCAGGGAGCTGGGGTGTGTGTAGGACTTGTCACAGCCCCGCACCTTGCAGTAGTAAGGCTTGTCACTGGTGTGAACGTGAGAGTGCTTCTTCCGGTCGCTGCTGTTGGCGAATTTTCGGTCACAGCCGTCAAACTCGCACTTGAAGGGTTTCTCTCCTGAGGGAAGGAAAAACAGACACAGTTCAGTTCAACTCCCAGTGTCCAATCACAGAGCATCAAAGCTCCAGAACATGTGTGTTTGTGTATTATTGAGACTATGTGTCAATGCAAATATGACTTCCTTAAGTTGCTTTGTGTGTCATAGTATAACTGAGTTATACTGCCTAGAATGATGATAGCCATGCAATTCTTGCTGCTTAGATTTTGTCAAGCAACTTATCTGCAATCAAAAACCTGCTTGACAGCATTCATAATGGATGCTATCGTAATATTGTATTTAACATTAGAATCAGTGGTCTGAGGGGTACATCGGCTCTCCACTGATAAACACTTACACTTGTTATTGTTGTTGTTCTAACTACAGAGTAGCGTGTTTACGACCATCATAGGCCTGTCGACAAGATGGGACTACAGTGCTCCATGACCACAAGGAGACGTTTTTGTCCCCAGTGAACGCTAACGTCTTGGAGCTCTCTTTCTCTCTCTCTCTCACACACACACACACACACACACACACACACACACACACACACACACACACCAACACACCAACACACACACACACACACACACACACACACACACACACACACACCACACACACACACACACACACACACACACACACACACACACACACACACACACACACACACACACCTACTCACTGTATACTTCTACGTACTACATGTATAGTAACATGCTTATTGATTAGGCTATTCCCAGTGCTTTGAACTTGCCGAAATATCAAACCCCCTCTAGCCTACAGCCTACTAGCTGTTGTTTGTGGGACAGCGTGTGAGAGCACCATGCGATACAGAAACATGTCCTTCCATCTTAATTGAGCTGCCTTCGGCGCCATTGCTGTTGTTTGAAGTGTGCAAGGCACTATACTTATTTATCTATTATGAAGTAAACATCTTAGATGTGCCAAGTGCACAGAATAACTTTGCTATGGTTGGCGATTGCGTTGCGTAAAACATGCCCATCAAAACGAATGGATCTGAGTGCGTCGTTTTACCACATAAAAACATGGACTCGCTGTCTCACTCGGACCTCTCTGGGCAGTTTGGGCTGTGGGCGACGTAAGCACGTTTTACAAATCATATGCGATAATCTCCTCGCGTCCACCGTGGACGTCTACGCGGATAAATCTGTATCTTTCCGAATGACGTCCCGAGCCACGCGAATAATCCTACACTGTTTGATTAGGCTATCGCGTTACAACGCCACGATGTTTTGAGGGATATCGCTCATATAAAATCTTATTTACGCGTGGTTAGAGGCTGGCTATGCTTTGGTTACAATAAACTCAGAACAAACGAATCCCCATTTCCATATAGTATAGGTTTCAGGCAGCATCGCGCCACAACCATGCACGTATTCACAACTGGATCGAGTTTCTACTGACCTGTGTGAGTCCTTTTGTGAATCTTGAGGTTTTCCGATCGGGCGAAAACTTTTCCACAGCCCGGGAACGGACACGGGAACGGCTTTTCTCCCGTGTGAACTCGGATGTGATTGATCAGTTTGTACTTCGCCTTGAACGCCTTTCCTTCGCGCGGGCATTCCTCCCAAAAACAGACGTGGGAGCTCTGCTCTGGTCCCCCGACGTGCTCCACGGTAACGTGGTTCACCAACTCGTGCATGGTGCTGTACGTTTTGGAGCAGGGCTTTTTGGACGATTGCTCCTGGTCGATCCATTTACAGATCAACTCTTGCTTTATGGGCTGCCGCATGTATCTTAAAAACGCCCCCGCCGCTCCGTGAGGAGCTGAAGCGATGTTAACATTGAGGTTCATGGAGTTGTAGCTGTGGAGGGAGGACGGTCCATAGTGCTCTGCTCTGTGCCCAAAGTGCTCCGGCCTGCCGTAGAGGTCCCCCGGTATACCCAGACGCATCTGCCCGTTAAGGGCATGGTGGTGGGCACCTGGGGACGCCTGCTCGTGAAGTCCAGTGAAAAGTGGATGGGCCCCACTTTCCGTGTGGCCATAAGCACCTGTTGGGGAGATGAACATACCATGGTGATGAGGGGAGGAGGCGGAACTATGCTGGTCGCCAAGTGCATGCATAGCAGAGGCCGAGAGTTCTCTCCTGAGGATGAAGTCCCTGCTGCTTGAGTAGCCTGAGTGGGGGTTAGCCACGGGGAAACCAACTGTAGTCTGAGTAGAAGTGAAAGACACCGCGGTCTGGGCTTCGGGATGGCTCTGAATGTGGTGCTGTGATGGGCTAAGTTTGAGAGCATTGGTCTGTGCCATGTGCTCTGGTCCAAATGGAGTGAGTGCCACTCCAGGGTCGTTGCCCAGCTCCCCGGGGTGGAGGTGGGCATGGTGGGAGAGAGGGTGATGCCCCCCTAGCCCCGGGAAGCCTGTCATATTCTGATGAGGATGGGGTTGAGTCGCTGCCAAATCCGCTAATCTTATCGCTGGATTCCTCTTGCTTAAAGGGGGTTCCATAACTACACTGCCAAGTCCATCCACACTCGCCGCTATTGTTTTTACCCACACCGTGCTATCTAAAACATTAGAATATTTAAAGGTCTGTAACTTCTTTTGTCCTGCTTCTAACTCTGCTTGCTCCTTTTCTCACTCTGTCCTCAAGCGATTGGCAGAACATACAACAGTTGGAGGACACAGTAGGGAATACAGTTTAGAAATGGCACTGCGGGTATTGGACGGATTGCGGTGACTGGCAGTTAAGAGAACGAAGCGATTGGCTGTCGTTCAGCGCAGGGGCTCAGCAGGGTTCCGCCCCCTCACTCTCTTTATCGCTGTTGACTCCAAAAAGTTGTGCTCACAAAGTTACCAGCGAATGTGTTTGTGTGGCACTATGTTTACCGGTTTTGAAGCATGTAAATTAACGAAACGTCAATAGGCCTACGGCTCAAATGATGTCTGACTGCGTTCTCCGTTTACATTGTGAAAATCTGGAGGCGATTCGGAATCGAGACCGTTCTGGAGCCACAATGTGAACATATGTTGTGGCATCACCCACTAAAAATGTTATGCCGTGCTAAATAAATAGTTAATATAAAGTAATATATAGCGTTTATTAGGGTATCTTTAATTACTTTTACTTGAATAGGCACACCAACAATTTATAATACCCATAGGCCTATATCGTTTTATTAGTTAGCCTACAGACAAACAAATGGAATAATGACATTATATTACTTTTCAATATAGGCCTACACCTTTGTGGGATATTTAGATTATTATTCAAATTATATTAATTGATTGGAATATTACACTGCTTGAACATTGTATCAGTACTGGTTACCATTTCGTTTATTCTGTGTCCTTTTATCCTCGTAAGGAAAATTGCAGACTTGTTACATTAGTCATTAGGCTTAATGAAGACCAATGCTGAATAGTGCAAAAAAAATGTAACATATATGTATAGATTTATTAGGCACATTTATTTATTTAGCACCGAGTAAAGACCTAGGCATAGTTTATGGGCCTGTCAGCCAAAACACGAATACAACCTCGTTTAGCCTATGCCTAATTATAAAGAACAGGATACTTATATAATTAGGCCTACGGTTCATATTACTTGAGAATATCCATGATAAATATATCTTTTTCCTAGACAGGTGGAGCGCATGGTTAAGTTACTTTAAAAATTGGTTCACTCCTCCTCGGCTGTAACACAAAACAATACCAACAAAAAAAATCAGTTGAGGCTCCTTCAACATTACTTTTGTTTGACAGATCACGCACCACTGAATGTGCCCCGTTCACAGCAGGACGTTTCTGTCACAGATTCCTATGTGTCTTTATTTGAGGGTAGGCCTACCAATGGAATCGATGTAGGCCTATATTTGTCGGATAAATCAATGTCACATTTAAATCTATGGATCTATTTATGGATCTAAGTATCTAATTATCTATTAATCTATCAATATATCTATTTACTCTATCTATTTACTCTATCTATTTACTCTATCTATCTGTCTATCTGTCTGTCTGTCTGTCTGTCTGTCTGTCTGTCTGTCTGTCTGTCTGTCTGTCTGTCTGTCTGTCTGTCTGTCTGTCTGTCTGTCTGTCTGTCTGTCTGTCTGTCTGTCTGTCTGTCTGTCTGTCTGTCTGTCTGTCTGTCTGTCTGTCCGTCTGTCCGTCTGTCCATCTATCTATCTATCTATCTATCTATCTATCTATCTATCTATCTATCTATCTATCTATCTATCTATCTATCTATCTTTCTATTAATATATCTCATATATATATAGCCTATATCTCAGCCATGCCATATATATGTTATTTTTAATCAGGAATGATTTTTTCACTATTCTGTTTGATGCTAAATTCCCACTGGAATCAGTCCCACTGGAGATTTTAGTATTTGGTCATTACATTTCCACAACGCGGACGATGCATCATACTATATTTTTTCAATAAGCGTGTTGTAGTAGCAAGCAGCATATGGGGTTGTCACAGGTCATAGGTCAAATTTCCATGAAACACCAGGTATCGTTAAAGAGATAAGTCATCCTGCAATGCATATATATTCGTGTCAAATGGGACTAGTAGCCACTAAGAATATTGACCTCATTCTACTTAAGGAAATAGTTTGCATTTTTCTTATTTTATTTTTGGTCTAACACTGTCGCCGTTGTTGTTTTTATTTATTTTGACTATTCGTTTACGTATTTTTATCATTTCAATTAAAAAAAAAAATTGACATCTTGCTGGGCCTGCATTTGAAACATGTTAGTTCATTTGTATGACCTGTAAGCGTAAATACAATTGTTTTCAGTCTTTATATGTAATTTCTCAGTAGGCTATTCTCGGTCCTAGAACCTGTTGAAATAGGCCTTTTCTTTGGGGATTTAATCAGGATGGCTCCTTCATCTCATACGGGATCTCAAAGCTATGTACCTCTGGTCGGTTTAGTTTCTTTCTTTAAAAAATATACTTTCCCCCCCCCCTTTCTGTGGAAGGTTTTGTGGTTTTCCAGCGAAATAAAGAACTTCTTATAGTCGGCAGGCGTGACTTTGAACTTGGATCAGCTCCTGTGTTTCCTGTGGTGCGAGTTGAAATAAGACTTGGATGAATGGCATACAACGTTCTGTCTGCCCCACTCTGAGCTAACACACAGACAGAGAATTTTTAAAGTTTTGCACGTCAACCTTCCTTCCTATTATACGCCAGTTACTGCATTGGTGAGTAGCCTATTAGCCGATCGAAAGTAATATCTGGTTGGACTGAAGCACATGTGGGACTTTTAATTCCAAAGTGTAAGTAAATTCCCTTTAACTTCTAATGAACATATAATTGTAGCCTACGTACACCGAGTTGAAGACTTGTAGGACACGCTGGAATTCAGATGTGGTCTTTGGATTAAAAAACGTCGGTGAATAGAGAAATCATGTTCATTGAAGGAGCATTGGCGATTATTATTTCTTTCCAGTTCTGTTTGGCTGAGTAGCCAGTACAGAGACTACATGAGATGCCTAGTTTCTGGTTTTCTTTTGGCTGGGAGCCATGGTGCAGTTGGCTTTGCGGGGATACGGCGGCTCTTCTGATACACGCGGCTCTTATTAATTGGAACGTTTGGAAAGCATTTTATGAACCATTAGTATGAGCAGATGAACCCATGGACGGAATGATTAAACATTTCAAAACAAACCCAACCGGCTCATGGACCCACTACAGCAGGCCCACTTTGAATGCAAAATTGCAAATATAACCCATTAAATATCATTTGATTTTCTCAAGAATCACAATAGGCTTGGTGGAGCCGAAAGCACATAATTTAGTGGAAATTTAGATTTCTTTATGAAATTATCAATGAACCACAAATAAAACTCCTATAGGGCACCAAAGGGTACTCTATTGTAAAATAATGTCTTGGAAGTAGCGTAAGTCTGCGTAGTCTTATTTCTGGTATATGATTATGAATTCTGTTTACAGTATGGAATCGGGTGCAAACCTGGCGTGCGTCGTTTCAGTGGAAGTAAACGGCAGTGATTTTAAAATAACGAATGAATGTATTCCTGCTGCATAGCACAGAGCACTCTTTATTTCTATACTTCTCACATGCAATTTGAAACATTTTGGTTTTCATCCAATGTTAAAGACATATATAAATAAAGGATATCTTGAAGATAGGGTAGGCCTATTATTTAAGTTGGTGTATAATGTCCAAAAGGCTGTAGTAGTAGACGTTATGAATCGCGGGTGAAACAGTGACATACAGAGCTGTTACATCATAATGGGGCTATAGACTACCAACAACTCGATCCCATTGACCATACCTACCGCATCTTCCTTACGTTACAGAAAAAAAAGGTACATTGTTAATGTTTCGCATTATTTTGGGATGCTCGCAAATACATTGGGCACAAACCATTTAAGTCGGCGTCGTTCGGAGTAGATAGTCCATCGAATGGCTTTAGAAATACCTTGCTTGAAAATCTTAAAACATAGGATTTTCGCACCCCTCTTTTCCCCTTTATTTCGTCCAAACCACCAAAATCCTTTCTTAAAAAGTGGGCGGTAATTATTAGTGGAAAATGGCGATCTGCTATTAGTTGTCAAAGCGGTACCTGCTATTGGAGGGGCACCTGGGATTGATGAGACGCAGTGGCCAATGAGACGGCGCGGAATGAATGAACGCGCTCCAGTAAAAGGGGGCGTAAGAGGAGGTAGTGCCAGTCCACAGAGAAAGAGGGACCATCCGCGGTAAATACACGCAGGCGAGAGAAATAAACATTTGGAACAAAAAGCCCGAGATGCTTCAACGAACCTTTAACCATTACGACGAAGAAGAAGAACGATAATTATTAAATTATTCGAATGCACTTAAGGGCAGACAACTGCCGCAGCGTCCGAGAGAAAAGGCAAAGAAACTAACCACTCGGTTGCATTGGGAATTTTGAGTCACAAGTTACTACAAGTGAATTCGATTCGACTACGCCGAGTCTTTTTTTCTCATGAGCGGATCACCGTTTTGATTCACGCCTGGTATGGTGTTTCCTAGGCTGAAAGTTGAATCGATGCGAGACACAAGTAATATTTGAATTTCTCTTTTTGTATTGTCGATTTTTTTTTTTATCAGGGCTGACTCGAACTAACCGGTCTGTGAGATAATGTTATTGGATGCTGGTCACCAGTTCCCTGGACTGGGAGTAGGCTCATTTGCCAGGCATCACTCGGCAAGCGACATGCAGGAAAGAGACTTAAGTTTGGCCCAAAATAGCTTTGTAGACTCCGCACACATGGGTGCATTTAAGCTGAACCATGATCTTTCGCCGGGACAGAACTCTGCCTTCACCACCCAGGCGCCAGGCTACCCCGCTGCGGCTTTGGGGGCTCACGCCGCCCATGTCACCTCGTATGCAAGTTCTCCGTTTAACTCCACCAGGGACTTTCTCTTTCGCAGCCGGGGCTTCGGAGAATCATCTCCGGCGAGCAGCCAACACACCATTTTTGGCCCGTCGGCGGGTTCCCTCCATCACTCTCACTCAGACAGTCAAGGCCACATTCTCTTTCCCGGGATCCACGACCAGCATGGGTCCCATGGATCCACGAACGTATTAAACGGGCAAATGCGGCTTGGACTACCGGGTGAAGTTTTTGGACGCTCCGACCAGTACCACCAGGTTTCCAGCCCGAGGACCGACCCGTACTCCGCAGCGCAGCTCCACAACCAGTACGGTTCAATGAATATGAACATGGGGATGAACATGGCAGCCCATCACCACCCTGGTGCCTTTTTTCGTTACATGCGGCAGCAGTGCATCAAACAGGAGCTCATCTGCAAATGGATCGACCCCGAGCAGCTCAGCAACCCGAAGAAGTGTTGCAACAAAACTTTCAGCACCATGCATGAGTTAGTTACGCACGTCTCCGTGGAGCATGTCGGGGGGCCAGAGCAGAGTAACCACGTCTGCTTTTGGGAAGAGTGCCCCCGCGAGAGCAAACCGTTCAAGGCGAAATACAAACTGGTCAACCACATTCGGGTGCACACTGGGGAGAAACCCTTCCCATGCCCGTTCCCTGGCTGTGGAAAGGTCTTTGCGCGATCGGAAAACCTGAAGATCCACAAGCGAACGCATACAGGTAATTAGAAAGCCCCGAATGCATGATCCCCCAACACCCCTGCTAAAATTGTATACCGAGCCGGGCTAAAGATTGAATATGTGGAAGCTCGCGTGTACGAATGTAGTCTACAGCTATACCGTGTCACTGGAATTCGATGTAATTATCTAAAGACATGTGCACATGAATTCACTAGTAGACCAGACTTCTAAATTAAAACAAGCATCGAGGCACCCATTCATGCAGGGGATATATTTAATGTAGGCCTATATACATCGCTCACACCAAGTCTGTGTTTATTATCGGGTTGTGCACGGCTGGCGTCTTTGTGCGGGGTTATGCAATAGGCTACTACAGCGTGTAGTTTTTTTTTGGTGGTTGTAAACTTTAAAGTGGGTCAAAGGCGGCACGAGCGCCCTGCTCCGAGCGTTTTGCGTGAGCTGCGGAGGGGAGCCTCGTAGTAAATCTCATCAATTGGTTTAATGTTTACGCCAGACTGCGCTTTTAGATTCAATGTCTTTCCCGGTTCAAACATCGATTTTTAGCATGGTAACTGTTGAGAAATGCTGTGCCCGTCTGTGTGTGTGTGTGTGTGTGTGTGTGTGTGTGTGTGTGTGTGTGTGTGTGTGTGTGTGTGTGTGTGTGTGTGTGTGTGTGTGTGTGTGTTTGTATGTGTGTTTATATATATATATATATATATATATATATATATATATATATATATATATATATAGATTCCCCTCTGTGGAAAAATATTTATGGGCCGTCAGCATGTTTTTGGGGTAGGCCTATGTTTTATATATTTAGGATAACGAATGTTTGTTTTGTAGATGGCCCTCTGTGGCGTGGCGAAAGCATTATTCTTATAGTAACTGGTATTAGAGAGGCCATTGCCAACCTTTCACATTTGCAGTTATTTGGGGGAATTTGTTGTTGTATGATCCCATGGACTTGGTCAAGCGCTAATTATATTGATATTGTTTTTCTAGCAAATGCTGCGCCTTCTCAAGCCCTATGGAGGGCGGCCTTGTTAATTGTGTCCCCTAAAGCACGCATGTATAACCTAATAAAAACATTAACAGAGCATAATTGTTTTTGTTAAATTATAACAAAAATAGAAAAAACAACAACGATTTTCACGCCATCGCAAATAAGCATCAAAAGCACTGTGCTTGTTTGGAATACATTGCGAAAGAAATCTGTACTTATTTCATTTCAAACAATGTCCTGATACCCGTAACGAACACTGTTGTCTTTTTGTATTGTTTTTTTCTGCAGGAGAAAAGCCGTTTCAGTGTGAATTTGAAGGATGTGACAGACGGTTTGCAAACAGCAGTGACCGAAAGAAACACATGCACGTTCACACGTCGGACAAGCCATACCTTTGCAAAATGTGTGACAAGTCCTACACCCATCCCAGCTCCCTACGCAAACACATGAAGGTATATATTGTCAATATGATTGCATTTCTCAGATTTTAATACAAGCCCCTGTATCCTCCTGTGTTTTCATTAAAGATTGAACAAGAGTTAAAAATATGTATTATTTTATATGCCGTTGAATTCTATGAAAATAATCAAAATGTTCATCAATAATGTAGTTCCTTGCAGAGGTTACAATTAATGTGTTTCTCCTAACACAAATGTCTCTAATAATTGTATTATGTGCTACTTTCATCACAGGTCCACGAAGCCTCTCCATCAGCTTCTGACTCGTCTCCAGCCGCGAGCTCTGGCTATGAGTCCTCTACACCTCCCGGCTTGGTGTCCCCCAGCACCGAAACCCACAGCAACAACAACCTGTCCCCAGCCTCAGCTGTCCACAACACCACCAGTCACAGCGGCCTATCCTCCAATTTCAGTGAATGGTATGTGTAGGACTGTACAGCGAAATGACACAGACATTTCATAGCACTGGGTCATCCAGCAGAGCAGATTGGGACACATGTGCACTCACACACAAACAAACAAACACACACACACAAACATTTTTGGAGAACATTTAACTGGGGAGGATGACAATTTACAGCAAGAGGGAAGTGTGTATAATGGTTCATGTTATTTCAATGTTGTATATAATTACCTAATGTCCTCTTTCCCATTGGTTGTGATAGAACTTGTCAGTCTTTGGTGTATAGATGTTCCTTTAATGGTAGCTATTTCTCTAACTGGACTTTTAGTGCACATACTACATTTAAAATTGTATCCTCATATTGAATATTGTGATCCTAAGGCAAACTGATTGTACTATACTAAACATCTATAAACAGGAGAGAGTGCCAAAGTAACATTTAACTCAAACAGACCACAATATTTTGCTTGTGAATGTATATTTAGTTTGCTGGGCTTAACTTGTGATGTTTTGTGCTTTGCAAGTTTGAATTGTGAAAAAAAATTATCTGGACGACTATGAGGAAAATAAACATTGTGCCGTTCGATTTTCTGTAACTATATACTTCCTTTTGTAAAATATCAACTGCCATATTTATCCATTTGTAATTAAATTATGGTATTTACTTCCTACAGATGAAACAATATTTATAAAGAATGTTTCTTTACTATAAATATGTACAATGAGGAGCATAAACATGGGCAGTTGTTTTGTTATGTGTTTTCGTTCAAAGTTTTAAGAGTGTTTTCTTCCTTATTGTGATAAGAATTTTACTGCAAACAAATATAATAAAATGTGTAAGTGCTTAATATTCACTCAGGCATTCGATTTTGTTGGGCCTATGTCAGTTTTATGAAATTATTTATTAGTCTATAAGCTGTAGAATCATTTTAACATGTTTGTATACTTGTAGGAGTAACTATAGCTGTGGGGCCTATATTTTCACTTGAATATTCATAATGCTTTTCAATGTTATACAATAGGCAATATGCTAAAACGAGCAATCTTTCAATATCTTATCATATTTTATGAAGGACATATTGTAGGCCTACCTCATCACAAATGGCGTTCATTGTCCCCAATCGTAATATTTTATTCGTTCACTTGTCACTTCGCTAGCCTACAACAGACGCTCCCATAACGGCCCATTCAAACCCTCCCGCCGTTTTATTGACGCGCAAAAGACGTGAACTTGAACTTGATTGAGGGGCTGTCTAGCGCGAGCTCATATTACGCACGTAAAGCTGTAATTTAAAGGAGTAGTCTTAGTATTTAAATGGAAAGGCTACTTTTATTGATTTACTGTTTTACAAATTGGTTTAAGAGGGGAAATAACAGAAATAGAAACAGCCTATGTCGCATTTTAACCGGCCTGTGTGCAACGGATGTGATTTATGGACCCTGAACCGAGAGAGACAAGTAGAAAACAGAATTTCAAGTAGGCCTAGCCTATCTGGAGTTTAAAATAAATGCTTAGTTTGCTGTGAAGTCATCGTCTGGTTTTCCCGAGATAGTTTGAACTAAATCATTAGGAAAACAAAGCATATCCTAATCTACTCCCGGGGATCAGCAAGAAAGTATGAAGACAGTTGTCCTGACTGTGACAAGCAGCTACAGGTGGGCTCCTTTATTTGCAGTTGCAGTCGCACTTGCACGAAGACGCTAAGAATAACAATGTGGCGTGTGTTAATGTGTTTTCTGACGAGGTCCTATAGGAGCGACGTGGGCTACGTGGGTCTATTTTTCTCCTTGTTGAAATAACTTGCAATCGCCCCTTTTGGCGGGAGTGGGGCTTTCTCCCGAGCCGGTGTGGTGACCTCTCCCGTGCAGGATGGTGTGACCTGTGGGGAGTGGAAAAGGTCAGCTTTCACGCGGAGCGTCGATGCCGTTTCCTTCTTGGCCCATGCTGTTCTTATATTGATCCGCCGAACAGGAAGCTTTTAGAAGATACTATTCTTTCAGGAGTAGGTTCGATCTTCAGCGACTAGGCCTAAATTAATATTAAGTAGGCCTGTGCGAGATTAAAAAGGCACCCATTATTGGTTGCTTGAAATTATAATGTTTTTTTGTATTGTCTGCGTGGCAATATTTACCCTTTGTATTATTATTGTAGTAGCTTCTTTACTGTGCTGTACGCAATAGAGGCCTATGGCCGAATGGTTTGCATTATAACGTCATTGAACACTTAGCCTACATATTGAGGGACTAAACTGTATGTCTGCGACAGGTGTTGGCGACTTTTTTGAAAAGCATAATTATGTTGTCCTTTATGTGGTCCTCTCAGTGTGCATATATTTGGGATATATTAATAGGCTAAGGTATAGGCGTTCTTGTATTCCGTCTAGTCGGCTGCCATTTTCTCTTTATGCGTGTATCGATTATGGAATATGAATTCTACATTATTTTCAATAAGGACCCCCCCACACACACACACACACACACACTCACTCACTCACACACACACACACACACACACACACACACACACACACACACACAGACACAGACACAGACACACACACACACACACACACACACACACACGCCCGCATGCCGCCTGCACGCACGCGCGCACACACACACACACACACACACACACACACACACACACACACACACACACACACACACACACACACACACACACACACACACACACACACACACACACACACACACACACACACACGCAAACACACGCGTATACACACAACTATAAATGTTGTTTTTATAATATAGTCTCGTTTTGGTCTATTAACGACATTTTATATTTGGCTGTTCGTTCGAGGTAGGCCTACTGTTACATCAGCATGCATCATATTATATTCTTCACTGTGTTCCGTTGATAACAATTTGTGATGTCATACGCTAAAGAAAATATGGATTGTTGTGAAGGTCTACA